>NC_028352.1:11209310-11210853 GCF_000741045.1 Vigna radiata var. radiata | reverse complement strand
TTTTTCCCCTAATTGTTCTAAGACTGTTATTATTAATGCCAATGGGGTCTCATCTCCTATTGAAGGTGTCGGTACTATATCTCTCTCACCCTCCTTATCAATTCCTGATGTTTTATTTGTTCCTACATTGAACTGTAATCTTCTTTCTGTCAGCAAGTTAACCAAATCACATTCTTGTGTTGCCTCATTTTACCCAACCCATTGTATTTTTCAAAACATTCATTCCAAGGAGAAGATTGGCATTGGGAGAGAAAGGGAAGGACTGTATTATCTTGAAAAAGTCTCACATCAAGAAACCCGTAAAGGAGCGTTGGCTCGTCTTGCGAATGAACACACACATGATAAAAACAAAAAGGAGATCTGGTTATGGCATAAACGCTTAGGACATCCCTCTTTTAGTTATCTAAAAAAATTATTTCCATCATTATTTCATAAATGCAATATTTCTGTTTTTTTTTGTGAAACTTGTGTAATGGCAAAAAGTCATCGTATTGTGTTTCCTTTAAGCAATAAACGAACTAATTTTCCTTTTTCATTAATTCACACAGATGTTTGGGGCCCTACCCCACAATCTACTCATAATGGAAAAAAATGGTTTATCAGTTTTGTTGATGATTGTACTCGGGTAACCTGGGTGTATTTGCTTAAACATAAAAGTGAAGTGTGTGATGTGTTTTGTTCCTTTCATCATATGATCGTTACACAATTTAACACACATATTAAAGTCATTCGATCAGACAATGGAGGGGAATATTTTAAAACTGAATTAATAGAGTTCATGAACTCTAAAGGCATCTTGCATCAAACTACATGTCCTTATTCACCACAACAAAATGGCGTGGCTGAAAGGAAAAATAGACATATATTAGAGGTGACTAGATCACTTTTGATAGATGGTAATGTCCCATCTCATTTATGGGGTGAGGCTATGAGCTCTGCCGTTTAATTAATTAATCGAACCCCTTCTGGTGTGCTTAACTTTCAAATGCCTTTTGATGTGTTGTCTGATCATTGTATCCTTCCTCCCATAGTTTATTTACCCCCTCATGTTTTTGGATGTGTTATATATGTTCACTTACACCCACATCAACGTGCAAAGCTTGAAGAACGAGCTATCAAATGTGTTTTTGTTGGGTATGGATCAAATCAAAAAGGTTATCGTGCTTACCATCCACCATCAAAGAAATTTTATATCTCTATGGATGTGACATTTAATGAGCATGGATTTTTTTTATGTTGATTCTCCACTTCAGGGAGGCCATGCAAGTGAAGTGCATAATCATGATGTTAGTATGTTTGATATCTCCGATATAAAATTATATTGTGAAGATAAATTATCGTGTGAGGATCATTCTGCAGGAAGCGAGTCAATCCAAAATATGGACACTTCTTTTCTGGATAATACAGTGTCTTCTGATCATAACCAATTGGCTCAATCTTCTCCACAGGTTTAACTTGACTCTTCAGAGGTANCTTCTGATCCTATCTCTGATAATACTAATTTAGATGGAATTGATTCTTGTCTGCCTGAAACCACCAGCAT
>NC_028352.1:11194890-11207300 GCF_000741045.1 Vigna radiata var. radiata | reverse complement strand
ACCAACTTGAGTGGGGGTGTTAAGATATGCCAAATATTCTATTAAAGGATATTAGGCAATAAAATATTATGTTAGTTATATTTTAGATATTATTATTATTTGTTCAGATTTGTGCATATGTTTTTCCTTTAATAGATGAAGGATTATAGGATCCTTGTATGTATATATATGATGCTCTATTCCTTGAAATAAAACATCAGAATTATTCTTTAAACTTTAATAGATACAATATCAAATATATATAGCAGATATTCAAAATTGGATTTTAAATTTGAATTTATCTCTAATAATAAAGATTTCTTTTTGTTTTAATTAGCATATTTACATATAATCTATGTGACATTTACAAATATTATTAATCATTACTTTCTTTCATTTACAAATATTATTGAAATTCGTCATGTATCACAATATGAAGACATTTGTGGTCAATATAGACCAATATTTGTGTATATGTCGAAAATGTATCACAACAATTCCATGTAATAATTCCAAGTCTCTATTCGACAACTCTCAACCAACTTCATTACATAAGTTGATTAGGTTGTCATTTTCACTTTAGCTTCCTTCATTGGAAGAGTCTTAAAAGAGAAGACAAGAAACACGATGATAAAACTCGAAGAATAGTGTAAGGAACAACATAATAAATGCTTGAATGATTGCTCATAGAATACTTCAGGGACGGTGAAGAGGATGAAGAACGAAGTCCTGTATAAAAATAAGTACTAAGGCTTTGTCAACTCAGCCAAAACGAACAACGAAGTCGAATGCTCGATGAAAAAAAAGTCAATAACATTAAAGTGAAGCCTGCCGGAAGCCACTGCCCTTTGGTAATTACCGAAGGTTTCTGTTCTTCGATAATTATAGAGGGCCATAGGCCATCGGTAATGATTAGCGACAAGAAGATTATTGACGGCTTAAAGGCCATTGCCAGGCCGTCGGTAACGATTACTTACTGATGGTTTCTGGCTGTTATCGAAGGATTATGGCCGTTGATAATGTCCTTCTTTAGTTAATAAAATATTTGACATATCTTAACACAAGGTTTGTGTGCACTCTCACTCGAGACACCATTCATTTGTTTCTTTGCATGGCCCAGAGAAAACTTTCTCTTGCGTCCGTGCATGTGGCTTCTATTTCATAGGTGTCTAGTAATTTTTTTGGCGACTTTTGTTTAAATTGAAAGCTTTGAGGTGTATATTTTTCTTTGATTTGTGGATTTTGTTTCTTTTGAGAACTAAATTCAGTGCTTTGTGAATTTATCTATTAACCTCCTACTGTTCTTTGAATTGAATGTAACAAATGCTTTTTTTTTCATGCCTTTTGAGAAAAAGAAAAGTTTTTTTTAATCCTATTAGTTTAAGGTGAAAAATATAAAAAGTTAGTATTCGATAAAGTAACAGCTAAACAAGAATAATCAAGTGCTCAATTATGCATTTAATTTTTCATTGTTGTATTTTTTGTTGAGTACTGTACTTTTATGTTAGCATATGTTAAATACTAATTCCTGCCCTTGTTATCTTGCTATGGAGCTTCAACGGTAATTAACTTAATCTAACAAAAAAAATCGAGTCCTCATAATTAATTAACCAAACCTGAATCTATAAAGGATAATCATTTAATTTACCAGTCCCTTTTATCTCTTTCACATTGTTTTCATCTGCTTAGATATGGGTAAACTACATGTATTCTTTAACATTTTTACTGTAGTGTTTATTTCTTTCTTTGTCTTATTTTCATTAGTTTAAATTTCTCAGTGGGCCCAAAAATGGCGAACAATACTAAGCAGGTTTTGAACCTACCTTTTTTATTTATTCCTTTTTAATTAATGTTTTTTCATAGCCAATTAATGTTTCTAAGCTATGTTCTAATTTCAATCTACACATGGGAAGATTTGACATAATATTATGTTGGAAATTACTTAAGAATGGATTGTAAGTCACTTTATATTGATTGTGGAATATGTCTTTTGAAGATCAACGTGGGGCAACAAAAAGGTGTCCCTTTTGATTTTTTGAGATACATGTACATGTACAAGACAGAAAGCAAGAGAGAGATGAAGATAGTTGCATATAGATTCATACAGTGTCTCAATTAGTTTAGTGTTCAAGTAATATAACTGATTCATTTTACATCCATAAGGTTTTGTTGTTCTTGAATTTTCATGCACGTGAAAATGTATGTAGGACAAACATTGATGAAGATTAAGGTTTCATTCAACAACGTAACAGATGTTCTGCATGATTGGGATGATTTGCATAGTGACGAATTCTGCTCCTGGAGCGGAGTCTTGTGTGACAATGTCAGCCTTACTGTTCTCTCTCTGTTAGTCTTCTATCTCTAAACTTTTCAGTTGCATCAATCACTTTGATTAGCTACATTTTCTAAGGTTCAACAACTTACAATGCTTCTTCTTGTTTTTAAAGAAACTTGTCAAACTTGAACCTTGGTGGGGAGATACCATATATTTTGGTTGATTTGATGACATTTTTTTTTTTTTTACATTTAACTTGAATCATGCACTTCTGGCATTGACAGAGTCCTGCAGGAGAATAAACTCACTGGTCAAATTCCGGATGAAATTAGCAACTGTGCTGCACTTATTCATCTGTATGAACTATGTTATGGTCTTGTTTCTGTTTTTTCACATTTCTTTCCTTCATTTTAATTGGAAGGGATTTGTCTGATAATCTACAATATGGTGATATACCTTTCTCCATATCAAAACTAAAGCAGCTTGTGTTTCTGTAAGATTGAAATTAGAATTTGTATTCAATGTTTTACATTGGCTTTCATTCTATTACAAGTCCTGAGTTGAGCTATAAGTTAAAAGTTGTATAAATTATTGTATTATATATACAAATATATAAAGAGATATAATATTTTATTATACATATTTTGCATATTTTATGTCATGAGAAAAGAAAAGATGAAATATTATGTTTCTTATTTTATAATAAAGGAAAAAGTACAATTGATATATAAAGTTATTTAAAATAATATAAAAATGAAATATAAATATATGAACATAAATGTACATATATGAACGAAAAATAAATTAAATTTTCATGTCTGTAAAAATTATCTAGGCAAGCATTGATGAAGATTAAGGCTTCAATAAGCAATGTAGTAGATGTTATGCATGATTGGGATGATTTGCAGACGACATCTTCTCCTGGAGTGGAGTCTTGTGTGACAATGTCAGCGTTACTGTTCTCTCTCTGTTAGTCTTCTATATCTAAACTTTTCAGTTGCATCAATCATTCTGATAAGCTCCATTTTCTAAGGTGAACAACTTACAATGCTTCTTCTTGTTTTTACAGAAACTTGTGAAGCTTGAACCTTGGTGGGGAGATACCATATATCTGGCATTGATAGAGAGCTGTAGGGGAATAAACTAACTGGTCAAATTTAGGATGAAATAAGGATTTGTGTTGCACTTATTCATTTGTATGAACCATGTTATGGTCTTATTCTGGTTTTTCACATTCTCGAAATTTCCATGACGCAAAGCTGATGACATATCTTTCCCTCATTTTAATTGGAAGGGATTTGTTTGATAATATGCTATATGGTGATATTCCTTTCCCCATATCAAAACTGAAGCAACTTGTGTTCCTATAAGATTGAAATTATAATTTGTATTCAATGTTTTACAATTACTTTCATTCTACTAGAAGTCTTAAGTTGAGCTATAACTTAAAAATTTTATAAATTAAATATTGTATTTTATATATAAATATATACAGAGATATAACATTTTATTATACATATCCTGCATATTTTATTTTAAAAAAAAGAATGAAATATTATATTTCTTATTTCATAATAAGGAAGAGAGTACAATTAATACATACAATTATTTAAAATAATATAAAAATAGAATATAAATATATGAACATAAATGAACATATATAAAAAAAAAAAAATTCATGCACGTGAAAATGTATGTAGGACAAGCATTGATGAAGATTAAGGCTTCATTCAGCAATGTAGCAAATGTTCTGCATGATTGAGATGATTTGCATAATGACGACTTCTGCTCCTGGAGCAGAGTCTTTGTGTGACAATGTCAGCTTATTGTTCTCTCTCTGTTTGGTCTTCGATCTCTGAAGTTTTTCAGTTTTGTCAATTACTCTCATTAGATACATTTTCTAAGGTTGAACAACTTACAATGCTTTTTTCTTGTTTCTAAAGAAACTTGTCAAGCTTTAACCTTGGTGGGAGATACCATATATTTTGGTTGATTTGATGACACTTTTTTATTTTACATTTAACTTGAATCATTCACTTCTTGCATTGAGAGAGACCTGCAAAGGAGTAAATTCACTGGTTAAATTCCAGATTATATTAGGAACTGTGCTGCCCTTATTCATCTTTATGAACCATGTTATGGTTTTGTTTATGTTTTTTCACATTCTCAAAATTTCCATGATGCAAAGCTAATCACATTTCTTCCCTTCATCTTAATTGGAAGGGATTCGTCTGATAATCTGCTATATGGTGATATTCCTTTCTCCATATCAAAATTGAAGAAGCTTGTGTTTATGTAAGATTGAAATTATAATTTGTATTCAATTTTTATATACAAATATATACTAAGATATAACATTTAATTATACATTATCTACATATTTTATTTTAGGAGAAAAGAAAGAATGAAATATTATATTTCTTATTTCATAATAAAGGAAAAAGTACAATTGATAAATATAATTGTTTAAAACAATATAAAAACGGAATATTAATATATGAACATAAATGCACATATATGAACGAAAAAGAAATTAAATTTTCATGCACGTGAAAATTTATGTAGGACAAGCATTGATGAAGATTAAGGCTTCATTCAGGAATGTAGCAGATGTTCTGCATAGTGACGACTTCTGCTCGTGGAGCGGAGTCATGTGTGCAATGTCAGCCCTACTGTTCTTTCTCTGTTTTTCTTCTATCTCTAAACTTTTCAGAGTTGCATCAATCACTCTCATTAGCTACATTTCCTAAGGTTGAACAACTTACAATGTTTTTTCTTGATTCTAAAGAAACTTGTCAAACTTGAACCTTGGTGGGAGATACAATATATTTTGGTTGATTTGATGACATTTTTTTTTAAATCTAACTTGAATCATGCACTTCTGGCAATTAGAGAGACCTGTAGGGGAATAAACTCATTGGTCAAATTTCGGATGAAATTAGGAACTGTGTTGCACTTATTCATCTGTATGAACCATGTTATGGTCTTATTTCTGGTTTTTCACATTCTCGAAATTTCCATGATGCAAAGCTGATCACATATTTTTCCTTCATTTTAATTTAAAGGGATTTGTCTGATGATCTGCTATATGATGATATTCCTTTCTCCATATCAAAACTGAAGCAGCTTGTGTTTCTGTAAGATTGAAATTATAATTTGTATTCAATTTTTTACATTGGCTTTCATTCTACTAGAAGTCCTGAGTTTAGCTATAACTTAAAAATTTTATAAATTAAAAATTGTATTTTATATACAAATATATACAGAGTTTTAAAACATTTTATTATACATATTTTGCATATTTTATTTTATGAGAAAAGAAAGGATCAAATATTATATTTCTTATTTCATAATAAAGGAGAGAGTCCAATTGATATATATAATTGTTTAAAACAATATAAAAGCAGAATATAAATATATGAACATAAATACACAGATATGAACATAAAATAAATTAAATTTTCATGCACATAAAAATGTATGTAGGACAAACATTGATGAAGATTAAGGCTTCATTCAGCAATGTAGCATATGTTCTGCATGATTGGGATGATTTGCATAGTGATGAATTCTGCTCCTGGAGTAGAGTCTTGTGTGACAATGTCAGCCTTATTGTTCTCTCTCTGTTGGTCTTCTATCTCTGAACTTTTCAGTTGCATCAATCACTCTCATTAGCTACATTTTCTAAGGTTGAACAACTTACAATACTTTTTCTTGTCTCTAAGAACCTTGTCAAGCTTGATACTTGGTGGGGAGATACAATATATTTTGGTTGATTTGATGACACTTTTTTTTTTTACATTTAACTTGAATCATGCACTTCTAGCGTTGACAGAGACCTGTAGGGCAATAAATTCACTGGTCAAATTCTGGATGAAATTTTAACTATGCTGCACTTATTCATCTGTATGAACCATGTTTTGGGAAAATTTTCCAAGAACTTAAGGAAACAAGATGAACAACAATGTAGACTTGATATATTCTTCTAGGCGTAAATACACACTTTCCGAAAAGCAATATTTCGTCCCTTATAAGAGTGAAGGGAATCACGAAATCCACTTTTGAGGTACAAAGAAGAAATACAACGATGATACTCACTCTTAGTATTACCGTTAAACAAGAATATGTTTCTCGGGAATTGATTTGTGTGTTAAGAGAATGACCGAATTTAGAGAAAATGTCACTTAAAGTCTCTGCTTTCAATAGAGCACAGGATCCCTTTATATAGATGTTGATCAGACATCTTTCAAATCCAAGAGATATCAGATTCTGATTAGTTACATTTCTTTATGAATGATTGTAACTTTTCATGAATGGTAACTCTTCATGAATAATTGTAACTCTTCATGAATGATAACTCTTCATGAATAGTAACTTTTGATGAATAACTGTCACTCTTCATGAATGGTAACTTTTCATAAATCTGAAAATTGTCTTTAATACTCTTAAATTCCAGCAATCCTCCACCATTTGAGAGTATTGTATAAATGCTTAACAAAAACTTCAATTTAATAATTGCAATCTTACACATAAATGAAAGTGTACATAGACTTGAACTTTCACTTAGTAGAATACACATTTCAGGAATTCGTATTTTATTGGTGTCGCAACGACTGAACCAACATAATGCATAATGAAGTCTTGAAGATATTCTACATATAAGATAAATTACATATTCTTTTTATACTTGACACAATTGGGCCATGCATCCATATCTATTCATAAGTGCAACAAAGTCATGCCCCCTTGACTTCTTGAAGCGGCCAAACTTCGCATTTACATAGGTTGATTTCTTAGGTAAAACATATTTCTGTGACAAAACATAGATTCAAGAAATCAATTAAGAATTAGTCAACCTCCTAAGCACCACATATCTAAAGCACTCTTGAAATAATTTTTTTTGCTTTAAATCATCAAATAAGAGATTTAATCTTATTGAACTTGTTAGAATATCCCGAGATTATTGAGAGAATATATTGTTATTATTATAGGTGATTTGCAGTAATAATGTTACATTATTAATTACAGTAATAATGTTACATTATTATAGATTATTTATAGGGATAAAATAGCAGAATTATAGATTCTCCCTCTTGTATATATTTCTCATATTTTATTCAAAATTAATAAGACAGTTTTTTCCCTATTTTCTTTCTTTACATGGTATCAGAGCAGGTTTTCTGATCCTTTTCTACTTTGTTTTTGTTGCCGCCGGTGGCTGCCGCCATCGATGGCCCCCTAAAAGTCTTTTTTTCAACCTATGTTTTTATACTTCAATGGGCAATCTCTAGTTTTTGTCTCGCATCTGTCTGGTGTTGCCATCCGGCCACCGTCTCAGGCTACTATCGTCGGCCACCATCGCCGACCACTTTCGTGGCCATCGTTTCCGCCACTTGTGCCACAGATGCACCCACACCTAGTCCTACCTCTATTGCTTCCGCTATCTTCTTCTCTATTCTGAAGGCCTCCCTTATGTTCAGGGCAGTTAAGCCCCTTGAAGTTTTGTTGCTACTCAGGGGAGTGAAGTCCCTGAAGGTTTGTTGTTGTTTGCCTCTGCAGGACAGTTGTTTCCTAAAGGCCTCCCATGTGTTCAGGGCAGTTAAGTCCCTTGAAGGTTTGTTACTGTTTAGGGTGATTAAGTCCCTACAGGTTTGTGGCTATTAGCCTATTAATTCCAGCCGTTGTAGGGTAGTGTAGTCCCTAAAGGTCTGTTGTTGTTTGCCTCTAGAGGATAGATGTTTCCTGAAGGCTTGTTGCTTTTTAGGACAGTTAAGTCCCTTGAAGTTTTGTTGTTGTTTAGGGTAATTAAGCCCCTACAGGTTTGTGGCTGTTAGCCTTTTAATTCCAGCCGCTGTAGGGTAGTGTAGTCCCTGCATGCCTGTTGTTGTTTGCCCCTGCATGCCTGTTGTTGTTTGCCCCTGCAGTTTGTTGCTACAGGCCCTTCATTTGTTCTTGCAATTTGTTGTTCATCAATAGTGGCAAACAACGGAAATGACGGCGCGCCGATGACACTCTTGAAGATAGATTACATCTTTCAAATTGAGTTTATGTATTTCAAGCTTTGTCCATATAATTTGTATGCTCCAGCTTGAGGGGGAGTGTTAGAAAATAAATCATATCTCGGGATTATTGAGAGAATATATTGTTATTATTATAGGTGATTTGCAGTAATAATGTTACATTATTATAGAATAATTACAGTAATAATGTTACATTATTATAGAATATTTATAGGGATAAAATAGCATAATTATAGATTCTCCCTCTTGTATATATTTCTTATATTTTATTCAAAATTAATAAGATAGATTTTCCCTATTTTCTATCTTTACAGAACTTAAGACTCAATGTCATATTAAGCGTTAAGTTAACATTCCCTTACTTGTCATTAATCGTGGGCTCCATTCCTATTCCAATTGTCATTATGGAAATGGAATCTTTAGCCAATGCCTTAGTAAACTCATCAGCCAAATTAAACTTTGTTAGTGCGAAATCTACTGTAATAATTCCATCTTTGATGAGTCCTTGGACATAACTATGTCTCACACCAATATGTCTTGATTTTCCATTGTATACTTGACTATAAGCCTTTGCCAATGTTGCAACATTGTCACAATGTATTGCAATTGGTGATATTGGTTTTGGTAACAATGGTATTTTAAACATATGATTCCTCAACCATTCAACTTCATTTCCTGCGAGCTCTAAAGCCATAGTGGAATCTGTAATGCAAGTTTGTTTCTTGGACGACCAAGAAATTACACCTCCTTATTTTTTATTACACCTCCTATGGTCGTAAAAGTTTAACATACACCCAGTCCTTATTAATTAAATTACTTATGTGGCTTTAACTATATATAGAGCTCCTTATTTTTGATTCACCTATGTTATCTTCTTTTCATGCACCAATTTTGATATGCTTTTAGCAAAAGACAACATTTTAAACACAAACTTTGTGTTTTGAATTGACATTTTATTGAATGTGATCTCATGAGTCAATATGTAGTTTACATCAAGCTAATTGTCACACTTGGTTCTCTATATGGTCTATAGAGAATCAAGCTTAAGGAAATTAAAGGCTATACCCATGGTTTTTGAAGAATCTTCCAAGAGGGTGAATTGAATCAGCTCAAGTTGTCTATTACCAAAGGTGCAACTTAAATTTTTTTTATATCCAAGGATATTTTAATAATTTTAAAATGTAATTTAAAATAAAAAAAATAAAAGGTAGTTATTAAAAATTATGATTGGTTCACGTGTATGAGAGAAGTTATTAGCTTTTATTTTATTTTTAATTTTAAAAAACAACTACCTTTTAAAATATATAATGGTTTAGGGTTTAAGGTTTAGGGTTTAGGGTTTATAGAGCCCGTCTGGGTTTATAGAACCCATCTGGATTTATAGAACCCGTCTAGGTTTATAAAATCCGTATGGGTTAAAAAAACAACTGCCTAGGGTTTAGGGTTTAGGGTTTATAGAGCCCGTTTGGGTTTATTGAACCCATCTGGATTTATAGAACCCGTCTGGGTTTATTGAACCCATCTGGATTTATAGAACCCGTCTGGGTTTATAAAACCCGTATGGGTTAAAAAAACAACTACCAAGGGTTTAGGGTTTATAGAACCCGTTTGAGTTTATAAAACCCGTCTAGGTTAAAAAAACAACTACCTTTTATTTTATTTTTTATTTTAAAACACAAATACCTTTTAAAAAATATATAATAAAAGCTAATAACTTCTCTTGTACATGTGGACCAATCAGGATTTTTAATAACTACCTTTTAATTTTTTTATTTTAAATTAAATTTTAAAATTATTAAAATACCCTTGGATTTAAAGTTGGTTTTCTTTTTTAACAGAGACCTCTTTGTAACCTAAAACTTGGTACACTTGGCTAAAATGTAACAACTAAAAAACTTCCTTACGTAAATTAGTAAACTCATATATATATATATATATATATATATATATATATATATATATATATATATTTGGGTTATTATTTAATTTAGTCATTACTTACACTTTAATCAATTTCTTACAAACTATGAACATACATATAACTAAAAATACAGTACATCTATATATACAACAGATAAATTTTATTTTCTTAATTAGACATTAAGATAAAATATTATACATTCAATCTTATATTTGATTTGTACTGATATTTCTTAGGTAAATGATGATGATATACTTACCATCTTTATAATACAATATAGCGATAATTTTGTCCAGTAGGTAATTATGAGAGATTTCCTCTTAAAAATTAAATTTAAGTACGCCTTTTTAATATAATTAGAGGTTACATTTATATATGTGACATCTCAAAATATCATATACACATATAATATACTAGGATTCACTATTAGAATATGTGAAAGCAGTTAGAGTATCAGATAACACTATTAGGCATACAATCATCCAATTAAAGGTTGGAAATTTTAAGGTTAGGTACAAGCTTCATAGTTCTCCAAAATACATAACCAACTAATAGTTCAAGGAGGCCTAAACAGTGTTTCCAAAATACAGATCATGATAAAATGAAAGCTATAAGTTTATTAAAATAAAGAAGCTATTTAAACAGAAACTAGTAGGAGTCCTAAGAACTAGGAGCGAGGTCTTCTTCAATCTCCAATGCTTGCTCCAGGGGCACATCATCAGGTTCTGCTCACATCCAAGGATTTGGATGATCATCGCAAGGAGGAAGACAAGCACAAACAACAAACAAATGCAAGGGTAAGCTAGGTTTCTATAAGCAAACCAATTAATTCAAGCCAATTCAATATAATACAGAACATATCAACAAATTAGCATGCAAGACACCATCAGTAATCAAAAACCTAGAAATTTCACTCATATAACAAATCAAATCAGGTTATGACTCTTAGACTCGTCCGGACTTAGAATGGATGTAGAGTTGGAGCGGGTTGTGCACTTGTGGTGGCCTTTACTGCCTCGCAAGGCCATTGCCAATGGGTTTCACCCTCCCACATACAAGTGTAAGTCTGCTACCGCGCGATAGACCTGCAATGGTAGCGTCTAACACTCCCAACTTGATCTATATGATGAATTAAACTTGTTAATCACTTCTAATACTTTATAACTTCATTATTTAGTGATTATGCATTGATTTAGATTTAAATCTTCAATTTCCTCAACCTATAGGTTCAATTTTTGATTTACCACATTAAAATTGTTTTTGACCATTTTAGGGTCCCCAATAAGTCTTAATTGACTTACTTAGACCACCCAAATCAACCAAAATTACCTGCAGTGTCTAACTCTCCATATGACTACCTTAGTTACCCTCACAGAACCTAGAACTCCAATAATTCACTCAACTATCTCCTATTAAACTATCGAGCAAAAATCATTTCATCCGAGCACTCAATATCATCATCTCAACGTATCCATATCAATTTATAGACATTCAATTTACAGTCGACATACAAAGTACATGTAATTCAACACGCAAAATCTCAGTTCACAGTTCAAATAGCATAATTACACCAAAACAGCTTCATGCACACATTATCATACAATCCCAAGCAAAATCCCCAAATTCATGCAACCTAAGTTCCCCAAAACAGAAAAGAAAGAAAAACTAAGCTTCCCTTACCTCTAATTGGTAGCCAAGCTCAAGGATGATTCAACTAGACTCTTGAACCGTGAGAAATTTGGAAATACCTAGAAATTCATCAATTGATGATAGAAGTAGTTTCTGAGATCCTAAGTTTGTTTAAAGATTAGGGAAAAACACAAGAAGGTTACATGCAATAGTTCTATTGCATGATTACAGCTTCCAAAAACACCGGGAAAAAGAAGAAAACACTTACCAGTTGAAGAAAACAAATTTTAATCGATTGATTTTGTTGTTCGTGAAGTCCTAATTCTCTATAGAGCTTCTGTTTAACAATTCAACGGTTAAATTTATTATTTAGGTGAAAAGAAGGTAAAGGAGAAAGGAAGAGGGGAAATGGTTTTTCAGATGAAGTGAATGAACTAAACCAGCGTTTCAAAAACGTAATTTTATTCTAAAGTGCTCAACTCTTCGTTTGTTTGCCATCTGTCACCCCTTATGGTGACTATTTTGAGTCCTTGTAATATATATATATATATATATATATATATATATATATATATATATATATATA
>NC_028352.1:11158087-11193224 GCF_000741045.1 Vigna radiata var. radiata | reverse complement strand
TGGCTCACTAAGTGACCAACCCGTGGTGGGCCGGGCCGGGTCGAGCCGGGTTACTCGTTTTGACAACTCTAATATATATATATATATATATATATATATATATATATATATATATATATATATATATATAATGGGAATGGAAGTTGTTTATTTATACTAGTTTTTATCTGTAATTAACTTTAAGATTTGTCGGATTAATTCTATTAGTGTTTCATAAATGGAATCTTATTTTATTCACATACAAAAATGGTATTTCTTAATATTTTATAATGACAAGTATGATCTAACTTTTGTATATGAATATATACGTATAATATATTTTTTTTAATATAAATAATATATTAGTTTTAAGATAATATTTTTATTTAAATTTTAATTCCGAATAAGATATATTTACAATATTTTTTTTTCTTTTTCAGTGAATATATTCGTTATCTTTTATTTTTTTTAACATAAAATATGCAGACGTCATATAATTTTTTCTTTTGTTATTTTTTTTTATGTCTGAAAAAGATAAATAAAAAAAATAATATTATTTCTACATAACTAAAAAAATCCTACAAAATTATAAATAAAATCTGTAATTCGTTTATTTAAAAAGATAGAATATATATAAAGATAAATTTGAGATTTTAATAAAAATGATAAGATAATATATTAACATTGTATTGAGATAAAATAATTATATATAATGGATACATTAGATATTGTAGATTATAATATCTTTTAGATAATAAAAATATAAGATAGGTGTATTGATGTAGATTAGTTGATCTATATATATGATTCACATATCATAATAAATCAATCAACTCTCAGAAAAACTAGTTTGTAAGGCATATCGATGGATTTTGTAAACTCTTTAGCAATGTCTGCACAAAGGAATGCAGAAGAAAAGTTTAAAGTAGGTAACATCAAATGGGCTATCACTTGTGCCACCATGGCCAAAACACTAAACCCAAAACTAGACGGCATTGATGAAATGATCTTAGCCTACAAGATTCACCAGGCAGCAATGAAAAACGAGTGCAACAGTGCAACAAATTGGTACAAAGTTTTAGACATTAAGAAGGGCTTTGGCAACGACATTGAGAGCATCAAGATGCAACGCAACAAAATGGTAGTCATGCTAAACCCAACCAAGAATGTTTCAGTGACAACTTGGGGTGCTTTTAAACTCATTTACAATGCTTGGACACATCTAAGTGATCCAAATTATCAAAATGTGGAGTTTGAAAGAAAGACAACACAACGTCGTACCAAAGTTACCAAAACTCTGTGTGTTCGATGTTGAAAGTGTATCAAGTTCTTAATAAAGTGTACACAAACATATAGACCACATTAAAATAATTCTTGTCTTCATTTTTGTTATTTTCCTTACCTCCTTATCTTCATTTTTGTTATTTTCTCTGGGTTCATTTCTTTTATGCTAAAAAATTTACAAAAGTTTTAATAAAGCCTTTAAACCGCCAGAAATTAATCCCTAAAAGAATTTAATATTTTTTGTAGTGATTAAAGGAAGAAGTAACGATAATTATTGCTCTCAAACCAATGAAACTATTATAACTCTTACTCTATAAATGAGGTTATTAAAAAGTATATTAAAAAAATGTTTAAAAGTGTCATATATAATGTTTTCAATCCTTAAACAATAATAATAAGCATATTTGATTAGAAAAAATTAATGAGAAAAACTATTTATAGAAATTTAAATTTTAAAATAAAACAGTAAGAATAAGAGTGAAAATTATTCCATAATTACATACCTTTATCTATATTTATAAATACATTAGGTTTTACTTTTAAATTACAATGATTATTTTATAAATTTTACCTTTAAGTGGTCATTTCTTTAAATTTAACTATTTTTTAAATTTGAATGTTTTGTAAATTTAAAATAAAATGTATATAACTAAACTTTAAATAAAATATTATTTTAACTTTAAAATATTATAAATATACATTGAAACAAGAAGATGTTATAAATACGAAATAAAATGTTAGTAACAACCAATTTGTATTTCTTAGTATAAAATTTTACATATATATTACCAGCACTAACATTCTTTTCCTGGTAAACAATGCGTTTCTATACAGGATAGAACATTATACATAGAAAAAATTGAGAAAAGTGTAACTGAACAAATGATGAATCCAAGTACAACATTGTTATAGAATTAAGCAAGTTTTTGTAGACTTTGGTATCTGTCTAGATATTGGATCAAATTTACATTTACAACACGAGCACTCGATTAATAAAATTCTTTTAGTGCGGTCTCCATGTTTGTGTGCAGTTGAAATCTTAGGAACTTCGTATTTGCACCATTTTCTACATCGTAAACATGCACTTTTGGTAACTTTGTTGCGATGAGGAGTCGTTTTTCTTCTTAAATTCACATTTTTATAATTTGAGTCACTTAGGTGTTTCCAGGCATTGTAAATGAGTCTAAAAGCACTCGAAGTTGCGACTGAAGCGTTCTTCGATGGATTTAGCATGATTACTAATTTGTTGTGTTGCATCTTGATGCTTTCAATGTCATCCTCAAAGCCCTTCTTAATGCCAAGAACTTTGTACCAATTTGTTGCACCGTTGTCATCTTTTTTCATTGCTGCCTGGTGGATCTTGTATGCTAAGATTGTTTCATCAATGCCATCAACTTTTGGGTCTAATGTTTTGGCCATGGTGGCACAAGTGATTGCCCCTTTGATGTTTCCTAGTTTAAACATTTCTTCTGCATCCCTTCGTGCAAACATTGCTAGAGAATCTACCAAATGAATTGACATGGCTTGCAATAAACACTCACTATGAAGAATGTGCTTTTGTGAGATTTCATTGATTTACTATGCTACGTGAATGATATTTATAGATCAACCAATTAGCATAAACATTCTTACATTATCTAAAAGATATTATTCTACACACTATCTATTATATATAATTATTTTATCTTTAAGTGTTAGTATATTATCTTATAATTTTTTATTAATAAATTAAAAATATTAAATCTATCTTATTTAGTGTGATTAGTGCGTATAAGAGGATAGAATTTATCATATCTATGTTGTATATCTAGTTATATATTTTTTCATGATTTATTACAACTTATTCAAATGTAATAAATAGAGTAATAGCTCAACTTATCTCGTCATTATTGTGTAGATACACTCTTATATCTTATGCATTTCTTTTTATTGTTCTTATTTTTGAACTGATAAATAAGTGTAGCATTTATTTTATTGAATAAAATAAAATTATATTTTTATTTGATTCAACACCTGCCTTCTCTACTATATCAAAGTTCTAATCCATTAATCAAGGCATACTATATCCTAAAATTGTATCTTAAAAAAAAATTAAATGATACAAATATATTGATAATCAAGATTATAAAAAAATTATTTGTCTGCTAAAGGAAAAATTATTATAGATATATCTTATCCATGATCTATCAGAAGATCATACATACATATTTATATATAAAAGTAAAATCATATTAACACAATCTTGTTTACCAAACTGGCATATTACTTATTAATACGGTGATAAATCCGCGTTGAAAAATAATTAAAGATATAAACGAGTATAAATATCAAAAGATATCATTATCTTATGGATACACATTTATATTTTATCTTTATTTTATATAGATCAATTACATATTTTATTTATATTTTTGTAGGATTTTTTTGTTATCTTAAGTCTACCTAAATATAATTTTAGTTATTTTATAGATTTTTGTTTCCAATATATAAGTAATTACACTAATTTTATTTCAATTTTATAAGATAAATAAGTTATGAATAATATATATATATATATATATATATATATATATATACCAGATATTCAAAATTGGATTTTAAAATTTGAATTTATCTTTGTTTGTAATGATACCAATATCAAATATATAGATATTTAAAATTGGATTTTTAAATTTGAATTTATCTCTAATAATAAAGATTTCTTTTTGTTTTAATTAGTATATTT
Organism: Vigna radiata var. radiata; assembly: GCF_000741045.1. Classification (NCBI taxonomy): domain Eukaryota; kingdom Viridiplantae; phylum Streptophyta; class Magnoliopsida; order Fabales; family Fabaceae; genus Vigna; species Vigna radiata. Next base: position 11,189,236 of record NC_028352.1, on the reverse strand, counting down.
ACAAATAATCTATGTGAGATTTACAAATATTTTTAATCATTTCTTTTTTTTATTTACAAATATCACAAATATTATTGAAGTTCGTCATTATCACAATTTGGAGACATTTGTGGTCAATATAGACCAACATTTATGTATATGCAGGAAATGGAGTATCACAACAATTCCATGATGTCATTCCCTTGTTGCTATGAAATTTCTCAATATAGATGCACATGACATGACTTCATATGTTGTTCTTTTAGGAAGCTAACATAAGAAGAAATATACTTATCAATAATCTACCTTATCAATGGTAACAACATGTGGGACATTACCACATATGCTAATGTCTTGCCTCCACCAAAAGAATATTGTTAGGCAGACCAAAGAAGAATAGAAGGTTGGAGCAATGGGAGTTGACAAAGGACCAAACAAGAATGAGTAAGGGTGGCTTACTTAAAAAAAATGTGGGCTATGTAGGAATGTGAGTCACAACAGAACTTGTTGTCCTAAATCAACCCAGGAACCAGTAATGTCATCTCAACTAGTAATGCCATCAACAAATGAGTCTGATTGTCAACCATAGCAGGGGAGGTTTTTGGGAAAATTTTTGAATGGTTGTATGAAAAATTTGTAACATATTACTTGCTTCAACAATTGTAATGGCTGTGTTTGAAATTTGAACAATTGTAATGGTTCTGTAAACAATCTGACCCACTTTCGTATGTTTATGGAATGATGACTTTTGTTATCTCACTAAATGATTGTCATTTTACTGCATTGAGTGAATAATTGCCTTTTTATTGTAGCTACTGTCATTGACTAAGTTTTCATTTCTGATGTTTGTGATGAGTTCACTCTTTTTTAGATGAGTGAATGCCCCTATGTTTGCTTTCATTTTCAATACGTACATAGTAGGAGCTAAACAAATAATAACTAAGTTAGTATGTTCATATTACAACATTTTTGTCCTATTGCCATATATAATCATACTGCATCGATAAAAACCAAGACTAATACCACTAATGTGTATAGTTCAAAACAGAAGGCATGTTTAAAGCGTATTGTTAACAAATTCCTTTGTGCCATTTCTTTAGTAAGAAAAGTACACAATATCGAATGTCAATTTGGCTTGATTTATAGATCTCAATTATCATGTTGCACTATCAATTTACTTTATACTAAGGTAAGGTAATTGTTTTAAATTGTTTAAACCACTCTACACTACTATATAGAAGAGAAATAAATTAAACAAATCTCAGTGCCAATTGCTCACAGATTAAACTTAAATTACATAACAACATCCACAAGTCTAAAACAAGTCTTCAATTCATTAAAACAGACAAAGGTTGGTACAAAATAGGTAGAACACATCATCAAATTCTCATCAACATTGAAACTAAAATAATGTTTATTACACAAAATAGAAACCACCCATATAAACACCTTTGTCCACTTTTGAACAATCAAAACAGATTTGTCCAAATTAAGTATCACTTTCCTATCAGCCTCGCTTTCTTCCCTGTTCAACACAATATCACTCTTTCCTTCAAACTTAAACTAGGTACCCCTTTCCTTAAACCCAACATCAGTCCACCATCTGAAGTAGTTGCAACCAGTGTTTTCACTTCCATTCTATAAACAAAACAATCAACGACAATGACCTCTTCTCAAAAAAACTTACATGAAATACATAGGCTCAAAGTATCTTACATTATACTTAGAGCAACCCCAAAATTCTTTGCCTCGATTCTTCGTAGTCTTGGTAGTTCTCAACACAGATTTATGTTCACAATGGCAAATCGGTGAATCATCCAAGTATTTGGCCTACATTTATGTTTGGATTTTGACATGAAGAAACTGACTTTTTACCTTTCATGTACATTTCATACTCTCTTACCAAGTCCTTAAAAAGAATCTTCACCTTTTCAATTTCACAATCAGATTCATTACCATATATCAGAGGGAAAAAATAATCCAACAAATCAATTTTGTACCTGGGATCTAAGACAATCCTATAGCCATCACCCCACTAATCACACTCCAATACTTGTTAAACTTTAAAACCATAGATGCAGCCATTTGGTGAATAATAGAATTGGGAGAGTTAAGTCATTCCATCAAAGCCAACTTAATTTCACATACCATTGGAAAGAAAATGTTGGCAGTTGGATAAGAGGTACCAGAAAACAAGAGTGTCACATCATAAAATATTTCCACCTTTTGACAAATTTCGTGTGCCATTTGCCAATCATGTGCACTAGGCAAAACTTTATATTGACTCTCTCGTTGTGATAAATGGTTGTCAACACCCAATTTCGTCCGGGTGACTATAATAGGACTAGTTTTCTATTTTTGTCTTATTTTATTTTATTTTAATTTTATTTTATTTTTGTTTTATTATTTTTAATTGTTGTTTTACTATTTAGTATTTGATTTAGTTTTTTTATTATTGGATTTAATTGAAAAAGGAGAAAAGAAAAGAAAAAAAAATAGAAAAAAGAAAAACAAAAGAAAAAGAAAAAGAAAAAAAAAAGAAAAGAAACGAAAAAGACAAAAAAAAAGAAGAAAAAAAAGGAAGAGAATTAGAATTTTGTTTTTGTCGTTTTGTGAAAAAAGAGAGAGACAACGTGGTCTGGAGAAGGACGAGGCCGGTTTGGTTGGCAGGGACGCAGTAGAGGCGATTTTGGATTTGCAATTGACAAAGGGTTTGCAAGGAAAAACAGTTAAAGTAAGAGCAGAGAGGATGAAGACAAAAAAAAAAAAAGCAGAGTGAGAATCAGAAAGGAGGAATGGACTTGGATAGCAAGAGGGAGACTCACTGAAGGGAGGGGAGATAACGAAAATTTCATCCTCAACCACATTCGGATCCTCTCCTAATTTTCTCATTTTCCATCAGACCCACCTTTCACCTCTGACCATTCGTCATGGCCTCCAATACCCACCATCTTCATCTGAGGCTTCCATAATCTTAGGGCAGCACCTTCGTTCCTCTCACACAACCACAATCATCAAAACTTACCACTACCAAACCAATATTGACTCGCTACTCTCTCACACACAACCCCCTTCCTACAATATAGCTCATGATCATCTCCCATCTCCATTCACACATTAGGACTCTCACCCTCAACCTTCCATTGGCACAAAGTCGCCAAGAACAGAGAATCCTTTTTGCTCACCACCTACACCACGCCTCATCACTCCAACCATCTGGCCACCGTCAGCTCCTACCCATACCCTTCCACCACCTTCATCCTCATCAAATCTCCATTACTCACACCGCGCCTTTCACTCACATTTACTCATCATCAATAGAACCATCATCAACCATGCTGCATTGTTCCAACCATTCACTTACTAGCCTCTGCCCAATCATTCTCCACTCACCTCCATTAACATCCCCCATCCACCTTTCACAGAAAGGCACATCATACTACACCCAACACTACAAAACATACTATCACCACCTTTCTTCCAAGCATCTATCTATCAACAAATACTATACAAAACCAAATTCAATAAAGGAGAGCCAAGAATGAAACCAAAATCGAAAAGGAAAATAGAACATTACAATCAGTGGCTTTGTCAATGGTGATTCTGAGTTTTCTTTCCAGTTGCAGGCTCGGTGGTGGCCATAGGTGATGACAGGGGTGTTGATAGCAGCGACACTGCAAAGAGAAAAACTCAGGCAAGGTTGGGTGTCGTATTCATGGAATATGTTTAGACCTGCGTGGAGAAAAGAAGAGTGGCATCAGCGCGATGGTGGTGGAGAGAGCTCGAAAGGAGCGGACCGCGGCGGCATCTCTATCGCCTCCAGTAAACGTTGTAGGGTAGAAAGGGGGAAAAGAAACCCTAACATCCGAAAGGAAGGAAATGGGAAATCTGATGGTTCCTCTGGCCCCAACGATTATCGTCGGCGACAATCCCAGCGACGACGACTTGAAAAAGTGGATATCCTGGTTCGTTGCTCGTGATGGCCCCGGCTTGGTGGCTCAGGCGACGAGGATCGCTGTCGGAGACGCCGTTGGACCTCGGTTTGCAGTGGCCGGAAGGTGAGTAGTGGCCGTGAGCAGCGGAGGGGCATGTCTCTGGTTTCATTCGTCCAGAAGAGAAGAAGGCTTGGGTCCGGGGCTGATTGCAAAAATGAGAAGAAATTAGAGGAACCCCTAACTTTTCTGATTTGGGGAAACACAGGGCTTTGGGCCTGGCATAGGCCGCATTCTTTCTGCCCGCCACCACTTGCATTCCCATTCACACTCCCACTACGCTTTTCAAACAAAAAAAAAAGAGTGTGAACATTGGGCCCATTTCGTTTTTAGGCACCTCCAACTTTGCTAAGGCACCCCTGTATTTGGGTTGGACCAAAGAGGCCTCAATTTTATTCAACACCCCTAGTTTTAATCTCTGTACCCTATTCTTATTGGGCTTCGACTATGATGTTCTTTTTATTGTCTTTGTTTTTTATTTCTTTAGCTTTAGCATTTGTTTTATTATTGTGTGTTGTTATATCCATTTGCTAATAAAAGTAAAAAATATAAAAATCATAAAAAATAAAATAATAAAATTTATTTTAAAAGGTTTTAGCACATGTACAACCATTCTGTCGGCCTTGTGTTGAAAACCTTCTTCCTCTTCTTTCAAAAACTATCAAAAATTTATTTTAAAAGGTTTTAGCACATGTGCGACCATTCTGTCGGACTTATGATGAAAACTTTTTTCTTCTTCTTTCCACAATCAACAAAAATTTATTTTAAAAGGTTTTACCACATGTACAACCATTCTGTCGGCCTTGTGTTGAAAACCTTTTTCCTCTTCTTTCAAAAACTATCAAAAATTTATTTTAAAAGGTTTTAGCACATGTGCAACCATTCTGTCGGACTTATGATGAAAACTTTTTTCTTCTTCTTTCCACAATCAACAAAAATTTATTTTAAAAGGTTTTAGCACACGTGCGACCATTCTGTCGGCCTTGTGCTAAAAACCTTTTCTCTTTTTATATAAAAATACAACAAAATATAAAATCTTCGAAAACTAAAAATATTTTCAAACAAACAAACAATCTCTCAGCTAGAACTACGTAGCCTTGATTTCTTATTTTGAGAATATGTAGGAGCAAGGTCAATCCTTGTTGGGCACAAAAAACACAAAAAAGAAAATATTTTGTTTTCTTTAGAGTTTTATTTTTTAGGGGAAATTAAACATTTTGCAAACCACATCAAATTCGCGTATTTAGTTAAAGGTACTGTCTTAGGGTAGGCGTTGTGGGGTGCTAACACCTTCCCCACACGTAACCGACTTCCGAATCCAGAATTTAGTTTTGTAGACCATGCCTTATCGTTTTATGGTTTTTCCGTAGTTTTCCAGAATAAACTATGGTAGCGAATCCAAATCTTTTTTTTCAAAAAAAATCGTTTTCTTTTTTGGGTCGTCTTCCCGTCGCGATTCCGGTTGCAACAATGGTCAAATACATCTTTGTATTGTATGGCTACTTGAAGCATTAAAAATGTAGAATTCCATCTAGTTCTACAATCAACAATTAATTTTCTTCCAAATGGAATATTCAATTGAGCACATGTCTCTATAATTTTTTTTTTTGTGTAGTTTACCAAAAATTAGCACTTTCTCTGACCTTTTCAATCACATTAGCAATTATGGACAAACCATCCTTCACAATCAAATTCAATATATGTGCACAGAATCACATGTGAAACAATTGGCCACCTAAAATAAGAGACCTAGGTGAAATCTTGTCTAAAATACGATCAATCATAGCATCATTTAGAGTGCAATTATCTATTGTCAAAGTAGGAACTTTTCTATCTAGATTCCAATCCATTAAACATTTGACCAACAATTCAGCAAGAACTCGACTTTGAATCATTGACAACAACAATTTTAATTTCCCTTTTTCGGCATTGTAATCCTTCATAATATCCTTTTTTAAGGTGTTTCGAGAAACCACTTTAAATAGAGGTTGTACAACAGCACAAAATTCTTTAAAGCCTATGTGATCTATGACACCCGGGCACTGACGAGGGCAGAGAGTGATCGTCGGTGCAAGAGGCACGAACAAGGAGCGGCTCTTGGCAGGCTTCCAGTGGAAGGGGCACATGGATGAATCGAACATACACCGGAATGAGAGGGATCTAGAGATTGTATAGGTATGGGACTATACGGTTGAAGGATAGCTTAAAGGAATTAATTTGGTTACTCATATCAACAAATGCATTTGCTTTTCGGTAGCCTGTCCCATAAGAACTCCATGGTTAAGCGTGCTTAGCCTGGAGTAATTTATGAATGGGTGACCTTCTGGGAAGTTTTCTTGGAAATTGTGCAAGTGAGGACAAAGAACATTAGAAAGCCTCGTGTTGATCTGTGGGGGCAGTCAATATTCCCTGTAAGTTGTCAGGGAGTTACATGATCAACCATTGACATTGGATACTCATGTAGAATTATCATCTTACGGAGTGCATCTCTAGTTATTTGTTGATTAAATACATAATTGCCAACAACTACGGTTTCATCACCTTCTTTTTGAGTGTTTAAAAAAGATTGTCTGATATCCCGTGTTGTTCAAAGCTTGCAACTCTTGAAATGGTTTCTCAGATGTTACGTACCTTGCCTTGCATCACCTATAAGACTTTTGGAACAATAATTGCACATTTATCTACCTTTTGTCTCTTAAAGTGATTCAAAACATCTAATAATAATCTTCTTGAGTTAATAATAGAAGTTGAACTTTTAGTTTGATTTGAATCTACTGGAACATCATTTTGATTTGAATCTCCTATATTAGGTTCTAAACATATTCCTTGGGTAGACATCCTTAAAATAAGTAGCTAAATGAGAATAATCCAATGTGGAATTGGAGAGGTGCACACGGGATGGGTTGAAATTGGAGAAGCAACATATCAAACTTCCAGCAAGAAAACAAAGATTAAATATTTCAAGTTTAATAGCAACCTAAAACAAATGAAAATTCAACATCACCTAGTATAATGATGTTGTAGTCAAAACAATAAATTAAGTTATACATCTTCCTGTTTAATAGCCATGTTATAGATCCATCTAGTAAAAATATAGACTGTGATTGGAGCCTGCTCCATCCATGTTACAGATACTTAATCATTAATACAAATAGAAAGCTTTAGTCGTTGACAATTTTGGTTTAAAGCTTAAAGTAGTTTTTATCCTTAACGTCCCTGCTTCATACTTCTTTTCTAGTGATGTGGCCAAATTGAAATTCTATTTTACCTTCGATGTAGTTTTTAGATGAAATAGAAATGTTTTATTAAGCTTTTAAATATTGGTTTGTATTGTATAGAATACATGGTGATATTAACAGCAGATAAAATGAACCACCAATTGCCACGTATTAAACACCACACAAAAACTTTTTTTTTCTTATAAACGTTATGTGCTCTAACATGCCAAAAAATAAATGGAATCCCACTCTTCACTCTATACTTTTCAATAAATAAACTATATTCAATTTCTATCTTCTCAATCACTGTAATATAATCATACACAATGTTATTCAACTTGCAGTATGCATTGAGAAGAAGTACGAAGTGAATGAAGATTATCAAGATTGTATTGGTAGTGAAGATCAAATTGAGTCTATGACAGAGGTCACAAACTTTGCTTTCATTGGTAAATAATTCTCACGTCTTTTAATGCATTCTCATTTCAAGTAAGAGTTTTAATCATGTAGAGAACAAACATCAACAATCAAGTCAATCAACAAGTACTCTTATACGATAAACCCAACAAAAAATGAGATTCAGAAATGTAAATAAGTTTATGGTTGGCATGTTTCATTACCTGGTAATGGTCAATTAGTGGAGATTTCCTTGCTTGCCATTCAACTTGCCACCAAAGCTAAATGGCATGCTCAAGTACACTGAAAAGTTAAACATTTACGTTTGCGGGAAGATAGATTTAAATTTAGCAAGAAAAATATATGCATTATCAAGAAAATTGACCACTTACAGCATTGAACAAGACATCTCCAAAACTAACTTGTAAAACACCAACCTAAAATTGACCACTAGCATTGAACAATACATCAACCCAATTCCTTACATGTACTCGATTTTTCATATAATTTGTTCTAAAAAGGGTAAGAAAATACAAGTTTGGGACACACCAAATCACCCTACCCAGTTGCTTTCAAGTTCAAACAAAACCCTTTTTATTCTTTTTTTTACTTGTATTCATCTCAGACAGTTAACAAAATAAAAAAAAAAAAAGGTAACAATCTCAAGTTCCGTTAGGTAATACGACACCAGTATCCTTAATCCATTAATTTCAATAGAAAAAGAAAAACAACTAATTCATGTATAAAGCTTTAAACTTGGATGCATCGAAGTTCCAACTGTGTATGTGTCAGGTATGAAATTAGTAACATGTATAATTAATGCATTATGATCCATCAAATGCCTTATTTTATAGGTAATATTTTAATCTTTTAATTTACTTGATGAGATTATTCATTCAAGTATCATATCTTACAAAAAACATGTTAACATTTTTCTTTGAACTATTAATAGGAATACTTATGGTCTATTTCACAAGATGAATATAAGAACAAAGAAAAGATTTGAATTTTACAATACCAACATAAATACCACATAGATTGCATAAGGAGATGGTTACATGAAAAAAATGTTTGTCCAATCTACAAATCAAAAGTATTAGATCTTGAATAGAAGGTGTAATAGAAAACGCTTATTTCATTGTTTCTACTTACCATACACATTCTTGTAGATGTAATTAACATTCTTATTGTCGATTTAATTTATTTGATTGTACTAGAATAATTGTACACTATAGTAAATATGCGTATTACCAGTGAATATTACCGACAACCTCAGATTTGTCAGTAATTCCAAATTACCGACAAAAATATTGATTATCTCTTATCTTTAACTTATCATCGGATATATCTGTCAATAATGGGTGGTTGATTTAATTTATCGACGAAAAATTGACGACCTCTTGTGTTTCATTTACTGACGGATATATATGTCGGTAATAGGTGGGTGTTTTAATTTATTAGTGGATATAAGGTCGTCAGTAACATCCTCGACAAAATCAGGATAAAATTGGGGTATTCCCTCCCTTAAATTCATTCAAAACTCTTGTTATTGCACTCATTTTTTAGTTTCCCAATTACCCTACTGCTCTTCCCCAATTCGCTGTCGGATGGTGTTCTCCTGCCTCCATTGGTGTTCAAACACATCGTGGTCTTATCGAACCTTAACTGTTGTTGAATCATGGTGTGTTCTACAACTCCTCAACCTTCATTTACCTTCACTCTTGCTATCAAGAGGCCTTGATGTCATGGTCGGCATGTATCTGAGTACAAGAAGTGCACAGAGTACAAAATACCCTCGACATTTCAATACCCGAGCAAAAAAAAAAGACAAATTTTACGTGTAGTAAAATAATGTACAACAAGCAATCCAATGACCAAGCACTAGAGCAACTTGGCATTTTGGTATATGAGCTACTCGATCTGAGTATAGAAAAATAGTTGCTCCGCATAATGATATCTAGCACAAGAGTAACTTGGAAGCCTATTACCCAAATACAGATGCAACTCAACATGACAACACCTGAGTACATTAGTTAACTAAAAGAACTAAATAAGATTTAATCCATGATAAAAAAAAAAAAAAGGATGCAAAGAAAAAGACAACAGAAGAATGTATAAAAAACATGGAAGCTCGACAAGCTCGAGCAATAGAGGAGTAGCTTAGCATACTTGGGCCATAAAAGAGAAAATCGACAACCTTGAGTAGCACGCGAAAAAACCTGACAAACTTGGAGAAAGATTTTCAAGGCTTTCTATCCTTATAAATTTAGCATAGGCTACCAACCCGTCAGTCCTGATTATGTCAATCTCCTTATTTAGGGTGACCAACATCAACGTCAAGGCTAGAAAAACCTTTTTCAGACTAATTACCTTCCCCTAAATACCCTTGACACTCATCTCAACCATCTCAAACTTTACTATCAAGGTCATCCTTTCATCATTTGGTTACTGAAGTTTAGAGGTCAGTTAAACAACACAGTTGGAAAAATTATGCCAACTCCAGTTAGTTTTTGTTAATAATTAGAAAATTTATATATATATATATATATATATATATAATCTTTAATAAAAATCTTTCTTTTTAATTGTTAGATTTCTTTTTCTTTTCTTTTAATTTGGTATTGATTTTTTTTTCCTTTGATGCAGATATGAAATAGAATGGGCATTGCTGCAATGGGCTGGCTGATTTAATTTGGGCTAACACTGTTGCTGCCAAGGTTGGCTAGTTAGGCTGTTGCACTAAAGAAATAAAAAGTCGATTTAAGTGTTGAATTAGGTTGTTGATCTGACGTTGATGCCACTCAAGAGGCGAGAGTTGCTCCCTCCACCACCCCAAATGCTCCCTACACCTCTTCATTATTGTTTTTTCCAAACCTATCCTAAGTTAATTTAACTTTTACTTTTTACTTTATTTACCTTTTTCTATTAAACTCTAAATCTTCTTACATCCCTACACCTCCACACTCATACACCTGCACATTTCGTAGAAGGGAGTTCCATTCCGCCCAAACTTTCGGCAGTCTACCGCGGCGACCTTCTCCAAAACACTAACACTCTCATCATATCACCATAACCTGATACTCTTTGCTACCTTTTCCTTCCTATTTCTTCCTTTTCTCTAACCTTACAATGAGAAAAAAGTTAAAAGCATCATTCACTCCCTACATACGCAACCCAAATCTCAACCCTTATACTAGAAACAACCCCTCCTTTCTTTCCACACATTTATAACTCATTTACACATTCCCAAAAACTAATTTGTTAGTTCAGACAAACTAAATTGAACTATTTTTTGTTTTATCAAACTGAGTTGAACTGTATTGTACTAAATTGTACTAAACTATAATATAAACTGAATTGAACTACTAACTGAATTGTAAATTGTACTAAACTACAATATAAATTGAATTGAACTACTAACGTAAATTGTACTAAACAACAATATATATGTAAAACTTTTAACTAAATTGTAAATTGTCCCTCTCATGAAGCATTGGACATATATGTTGTGTATTTTACTGGTTCTTTTAGATCTCATTAATCTTTTTAACCAAAATATAAATTTTATATATATATATATATATATATATATATATATATATATAAATAGATGACAAAAATTATTTTAAAAGGTAGTAATGTTCCAAATGAAATAAGTTGTGAAAAAATATTAGCTAAAATGTATTGAAAAATATGTATACTTAAAAATACAATTTATATTACGGTACATTATTAGTGTTTTAGTTTATATATATATATATATAGATATACATATACATAGATATACATATACATATACATATATATACATATACATATACATATATATATACATATACATATACATACATATACATATACATATATATACATACATATACATATATATACATATACATATATATATATATATATATATATATAGTTCAGACAAACTAAATTGAACTATTTTTTGTTTTCTCAAATTGAGCTGAACTGTATTGTACTAAATTATACTAAACTATAATTTAAACTGAATTGAACTACTAACTGAATTGTAAATTGTACTAAACTACAATATAAATTGAATTATGTAAATCTTTTAACTGAATTGTAAATTGTCCTTCTCATGAAGCATCGGACATATATGTTGTGTATTTTACTGGTTCTTTTAGATCTCATTAATCTTTTTAACCAAAATATATATATATATATATATATATATATATAAATAGATGACAAAAATTATTTTAAAAAGTAGTAATATTCCAAATGAAATAAATTGTGAAAAAATATTAGCTAAATATATTTAAAAATATGTATACTTAAAATACAATTTATATTACAGTACATTAGTGCTTTAGTTTATATATATATATATATATATATATATATATATATATATATATATATAATTCATTTAAAAATATTTATTATTTATTTGATTATTTGATAAATATCCGTAAATAGATATTTATAGTCTTTTTTATACGTTGATAATTATAAATATCTACATATATTTATACATTATTTTTAAAAAATTAAAATATATTAATTTAAAACTAAATCTGTAATATATATAAATTTTGATGAAAAAAATTAATTTGACCTTTCTAAAATAAAATTTTAAATAAATTGTGTTAAAATATATATTTTAAAAAATTAATATTTTACAATATAACTTTAATTTTTTTAGATCTAAAGATAAAAAATAAAAATATAATGTATAAAAAACGAAGATAAACTTAAAGTATTTTAAGAAAAAGATAATGTAAATTTAATAATGTATAGAAAATGAAGATATAAAAGAAAAGGTAGAATCATCTTTTCAAGCTAACAAACAAACTAACCTGACCACAAAGGCAGAACTGTACCGAAAATTTATTAAGTTCAGTTTTTAAAAACTGAACCATAAAAAAGTATATATAAGTTATAGTAAACAGTTCTTTTTAGTATAATATAGTACAATTAACTGTAGTACAATACAGTTAGTATTTTTTGTCCAACCCTAACCCCATGCATTACACTCAACCCTACTAGTATTAGAAGCATCCCTATACCCATACAAAACCTTCTCCCCTTTCACCATTACTCTAAACCGAAACCAACTCTCATTCCTACCTTTCCTTTCTTTTTATTAAACGTTCTCTGCCTTCCATCGCTTCTCTCACGTCTTCACCACCCTTCCACCCAACTTTTCTTTTCATGCATGAAACCCAACTCAAGACCAGTTCTTCTCCCTTTTAAACTCCTTAACTTTTTTGCTAGGCAAATCACTCACAACCCATTCTTGCACCTCCAACGATAACCAAACACCAACATAAGTACATATACTCTTTTTCCCCATTGGTCAACAAAAGCACTCATGGGGCCCACCAATAAAAATGCAATATTAGTATGAAAACAGCACTCTCTGACAGCATCATGACGACGCTTCACTCATTTCTCTCAACATGGTGGGCCATCGCGGTCCCACCATTAACCACCCATAAAAGAAGGCAAGACACCTATTAACATTGAAAGAAGAGGCAAAATAACATGTGATTGGACGGATGTCAACATTCGTGGATCTTCATTTCTTAAACGGATGTCAACATCCGTGCACGGATATCGACATCTGTTTATCCTTCAACGGGTGTCTATATTCGTTCACGGATATTAACATCCATTATTATTCAAGGGTAAAAGAGAAATGGGGAGGTACAGGGAGCAATGTGTGGTGGTGGAGGGAGTAACTCCCTCAAAAGGCTGATTAACTTTCACAAATTGGGTCGCTGATTTCTGAGCTACTGAGTCGCTGGCATGGACTCTCCGTAAGTGCAACGGTGAGTTTTGGGAAAGGCTGAAGTTTACTAACTTAAGGGTCCTTGTCTCACATTCATTTGGACAGAAAAAGATCTCTTGAGCATTTCATTTGGAGAAAACCCTCTAGGGTTCGAAAGGGCGTGAAGAGAGGAGCTCGTGTCACTGCTCAAAAAAGATAATCCATTAAACGTGCAGAGCTTGAACCAACAGGAAGATGAAGTTGATCGGATGGCTGAGAAGACTGAGGCAGTTGTGATTCAGATAAGTTAGTTCGAGAAAAACTGCGAAACTTCTAGAGTTCGGTTATTTAGGTTCTTTCCGTTTTTCCCAATTTTTTTATTCTTTTAGTTTCTGACTTTCCCTATATAAAGGTGCACGTGTAGTGGGTGACAGACATTATACTTATATTAGGTTTTCCAATTTCCTGCTTTAGTTTAGAATTTACATCTTTCTTAGAAGTAGATACATTCTTCGCTTCACTGGAATTCTCGGGGACGATGACTGGGTGACAAACTTTGAACTCTTTGGGATTTCTGGTATTTGTACTTTTGCTTTCCAGTTCCTAATAAAAATTTCTCTTTCCCATTGTAGTTTCAATTTACGTTTCTATTTACACTTTTAAATTTCCAGCACTGCTATTGTTTTATTCTTGCATTGATTTAGTTTTGATCTTTTATGATACTTGCATGATTATTAGAGTAGCTTTATGATGCTTTTGATGAGTGTTATGACATGCTTTTGAATTGTACAAATACTAGGTTGATAAAATGAGTTAGAGTCATCATTTCAAGTTCTGAAATATGAACTCAAAGATCCAAAAGTGGGCTTTACTTTACAGGATGTCTTCTTGAGAGTGACTGAGACCTATTCTATCAGTTCAATGTTTGTTAAGTTTGGAAAAATGTTTTTATCTGAATTCCTTGTATGAATCTTTACTTAGTTGGTTTGAGAAATGGTAGATTTAGGAAATTTTGCTTCATACCAGTTTCGGTTTTGAATTTTCATTTATTACTCTTACAGTTGATTTGTGTGCAGAAAGTAGCATACTATGTGATGTTTCTGGGTAGTATTTTGTGAATTCATCTTGATTACCTTTAGTTCTAGGCTTGTAGTTCATATCATCATAATGGATTTTGTTCATCTCTTTTCTTTTCTTTATTTTGTTCAATTTTTTTGGTAATTCTCATATTGTGCATTTTCTTTGCATTGATAGTTACATTTCCATATTAAATTCATAATTTCATCTAGTATTTAGGGTTCATTTTAGTCTTGAATTTTTAAATTTGGTTGTTTAGTTAGCTATTACAGTTTTCTTTTAGTATAATTTATTCATCATTTTAGTTTAGGTTTCCTTAGCTTAGTACATATTATTTGATTCTGTTTTCCTTTTTAATTTCATTTTTTTCTCCACCTAGTTTTAGTAAATGAGTTTAGGACTTAATTCTACAATTCTAGCTTAATAATTACCAAGTCCTTGGATAGATACCCTAAGTTACCCCTATACTACATTAGTGGGGAATTTAGATTTGTTAAGCTTTTATGCGACAAAAAGCCTTTCAACAAAACACGAGGATAAAACTCAAAAAATAGTGTGAGGAATAGTATAAAAAATGCTAGAACAATTGCCCGAAGAGTACTTGAGGTATGACGAAGAGGATGAAGAACGAAGTCCAGTATAAAAATAAGTGCCAAGGCTTTGTCAACTCAACCAAAACAAGCAACGAAGTCGTATGCTCGATGAAGAAAAAAGTCGATAACAATAAAGTGAAGCTTGTTGGAAGTCAACAACATCAAAGTGAAGTCAACCCAAAGACAACACCATCAAAGTTAAAAGTTGTAGACGACAACATCAAAGTGAAATATGCCCGAAGTCAGTAGCGCCAAAGCAAAGCTTGCTTGAAATCGGCAACATTAAAACAAAGCATGCCTAAAGTCAACAACACTAAGCAGCGATTGCCTAAAGTCAACAACTCAAGTCGAAAGGACTATTCTCACACATCTACTTTTGAACAACTTGGTCAAATGGCCAATCTACCTACGAGCTTGGTCGAATGGCCTATCTACCTATGAACTTGGCCAAGTGACCAATCTACATACGAGCTCAGCCGAATGGGTAGTCTACCTATGAGCTCGGTTGAATCGCCAATCTACCTACTGATGAGTGCATATTTATGCCCACACTTATGTTTTAAAAATCAAATTTTTTATGAGATTCTTGTGCTTAAATGATTAATTTAAAGTGAATTTATGACGATTGGATTTATTGGGTTTGGGAATTAAAGATACTTAAAATGTGATTCTTAATTGCATATAAAGTACTTTGGATGTTCTAATATTTATTTGTGTAACTGAAGTTAGAATTTTATTCATTTAAAACATGAAATTCAATGGTCAAAGCTGATCTAATCTGGTCAACTCATGGCTCCTATGCAATTTTGAAAAGAAAGAGATGGCTAAAGTGCAATTACCTACGAAGTTGGCTGAATGGCCCTACATGCGAGCTTAACCGAATGGCCAGTCTACCTACGAGCTCAGCCGAATGGCTAATCTACATGCAAAATCGGCAAATGGCCAATCCACATAAAAGCTTGACGGAATGGCCAATCTACATTCGAGCTCGACCGGAAGGTCAATCCACTTACAAACTATACAAGTCGCCCAAAGCTCGACCAAGAGATCAGACACGATAACATATGCCAAATCAAACTCCCGAGACTAGGAGGCTTATATTCTTACCAAGTCCAACAGACATACTAAAAAGTGTGGCCTAAAAAGGCCCATTAAGCCTTTTCATTTTGGACATCCCAAATCTAGGAGGCAATATCCACATATCATAACTAATCTCAACAGTTTGATATTATGATAATTATTTATGATGAGATATCATTTTGTTATTATTAACTACTTTGTTATTATACTCAAGAAAAGTATTATTTTAATGATAAGACAGATTCAAAGTCCATGTTGATCTTATAAATGCAACTAGTATTCTTCAAGAAATAATCACTCAATATCTCATACTCATAGATCCTAAACACTCTTAATAACTTATTCAAAAAGTCCTTTGCAAGGGAATCTCCTCCTCTAAGTAATAGGGATTCCATTCCGTCAGCAAAAACTTTCAAACCACCACTAAAAATCTTAGTGTCTGTCAACAAATTCATGTTCAATATTACAATAAAATTAATATTCATATTATATAACCTTATTTAACCCATTTCTATTGTCATCAACACTTTCACTTATTATGCTTATCAACCAAATTTTTAACTGTGCGACTCTCATCAACCAAAAAATAAACACAAAACAAAAAAAGAATCCACATTCCCGTGAGCAAACAACTTTAAAACTCGCACACCATTATTCTTAACAAATGTAATTCCCTTGTCATTTAAAACTAAAAAGCTCCATTGTTGTTTCCTTGAATCGCATCAATTATCTTAAACTTCACACCAATCTTTGCACATGTCTCGCCCTTTGTACTTAAAACCCCAACATTTCTTGACCACACGCTTTCAATGTGTCCTCCTTTGACTACAACGCAAGGAAAATTGATCAACACGTTTTCAATAAACCCTTTCATTGAAATTATTCTCTCACCCCATAAAACATGTTTTCTACATATGCATTTACAACACCAACCACACCAACACACAAACATGAAACACGGATTACCCCTTTAGATGACATATATTGGTTAACAAAATATTAACACAGGCTTTTTATAAACGACATGTACTTAGAAACAAATAAAAAAATAAATTAGAGACTAAAATCGAATAAGTTAAAGTTGAAATACTAAAAATATAAATACAAAAAGGTTCCATCGAGACTAAAAACTTATTTTATCTTACAAGTTAATATTTTTACATAATTTTTCTTTGCATAATCTTATCACTTTCGTAAAAGGTAATATTTTTACATAGAACACTATAGAATTTACTATAAACTTTTTTATATATGTTCATATAGCCATTGTTATATTTAATCTATGTATTGATATACTAATCACTGGGCACATTGAATAATTATAAGATGTACATATCCTCACATCATGAAGCAACTTTTGGATATATTCAATATTTTTATGGTTTTCAAGGGTGTTTTTACTAGTAGTTAGACTAATATAAGAAAAAAAAAAGAGAGAGAGAAAAAGGCATAAATAGAGTATAGAACATAAACTCCTTGTCAACTTTTACTGAGTATCTTTTACATTTGTCCTTTTATTTTCACAATTTTTATTTTAACCATGGATTCCTTGGTAGACCAGAAGACAGCATCTGAAAATTTACAACTGTTCCTGCATCTGTGGGACACAAAACAGGGGTCCCCAAATCAGAGGGTCTAACAATTACCAACAGTGTTAAAAGCAATAGAAATTGATCAATTAGTTTCCCTTTCACTGTAGATATAGAAGTTTCATAAAGAATTGAACATGATTCTGTCTCTTTTTATGTTTCCAGCTCGTCTAATTTCCAAAACCTCATAATTCTTCATCATTTGTGACCAAAAGCTTGTCTCTATTCAAACCCAAAAGTTTCATCGACCCAATAAATAAACTTTCCAATCGAAATCAATGAATGAAAATAGTGTTAATATTAATCTCAAACACCAAAAACTAATCAGAAGAAACAAGATATGAAAACCTTATATTACAAATTTTGAGTCAAAACAGCAACATCCTGGAACATGCAGCAACTGCGAGTAGCAACACTGAAGAAGAACATAGAGAATAATATATAGAAACAAAAAAATTTAGATTTAAACAAAAACAAACATGGATACAACAAAATTATATATCCTAAAATTAAAAGAAAAAAAAAACAATAAAAGGGTGAGAGAGAAGAAAAATAGATATGAAAAAGAGAAACCTATGAAGAAATAATACAACGAATACCAAAAAACCAATCAAGTGACTCTGAATATGCCATGCAAGTTGTTATTACAATCACTGATCAACGCTTGATATGCTTGACTTTGTTCCAGCCCTTCTTACATGAATCTCCCACAATCTTCACTCCTTTCTTGAGCAAGACCTTGAGCTCCTTGGCTCTATCCTTCACTTGCTGTTCAAACCCAGCCATCACAAAAACTCCTTTCAGACAGAAAACAAATGGGTTGTGTTGTGCTGGAGAAATTGGAAATGTATTCTACAAGGTGATGGGAGAGAAGATACCAACCTCTTTAAAGTAGAGGGAGTAGTGGAATCCAACGCATCAGACGACACGTGGCGATGATCGGTTGGTGGAACCGATTTAAAATTTGATCTCAGTCGTCCTTTGATGCTTACATTGATTGCGGGATAAGCATAGAGAGCACGTGTGGGGACCACGTGTGTTGTGTTGTAGTAATGCTGACACATCTGAAAGCAAAGTGAGTCTGGCCGGGACCCACGCTAGCTCACTTATAGGGTGACAAAATCTAAAAAATAAAAAGTTACAAGGGAAGAAGAAACATTCTCAAAATTAAACAGTAACAGTTATTTTTTCTGTTAATTGTGTTTGGAAAATAACATGGATTAAATATATTTTTAGTCGGACCATTTTAGTT
This sequence comes from Vigna radiata var. radiata, assembly GCF_000741045.1. Lineage (NCBI taxonomy): Eukaryota > Viridiplantae > Streptophyta > Magnoliopsida > Fabales > Fabaceae > Vigna > Vigna radiata. The sequence continues at coordinate 11,170,317 of NC_028352.1, read as the reverse complement.
TTACTCTCTTTTTTTAAATTAAGATATAATTTAGTCTTTTAATTTTAGAAAATTTTAGTTTTAGTTTTTTTTACTAAATTTTTTTAATTTTATTTGTTGTTTCAGACACGTTTCATTATAGCATTTGAATTGTTTAGACTGTTTAATACATTTTTACTTCAATGTTAATTGAGAAACGGTTTGAAACAGCAAATAAAGTTAAAAAAGTTTGGTAAAAAAAAACTAAAACCAAAGCTTTTTAAAATTGAAGGACTAAATTATACCTTAGTTTGAAAGAGTGACTAAAATCAAAATCGCCTCAAAGTATAGGGATTAAAAACATATTTAACGCAAAGAATATTTATTCATTGCTAAGGGATTGGGTTTAAGAATCATTTATAAATATATAATATAGTTAAGGTTATATGATTATTTTTTACTTTGTATTTTAAGTTAACTTACCAATATAAATATAAATATAAATATATATATATATATATATATATATATATATGTTTTTTTTTCTTTTTACGTAGACAATTTTATATAATATAAAACAGTTTATATCTTTTTCTATAATTTTCTTTCCATGATGAATCAATCTTAAAATAAAAGGCCACTAAAGTATTTGTTTGCATGTCTACTGTTTGTTTTAAAAGAGAAAGTCCACTTTCATGAATAATATAACCCTCTTACCCACCAGTTGTTCACACACGCAAGGTGATGGAGATCCAAAGTACACAAAATAAATAAAGAAAATGAATGAAAAGGATTTTGTTGGTACATATATGGAGTTATGTCAAGAAATAATAAAACATATTTATTGTTTCAGAGAAAAGCTTGAGACACTGATAAATTATGTCAATAAAAAAATTATGCAAAAAGAAATTATTAAATATAAGAAGATTGAGTTTTGATATGAAGAGAAACTCTCATACTTTTAAAGAAAAAGGAGTAAATCTTGCTTACAATTTTATTATAATTAATTTATTTAAGTTTAAAGTCATAAATTTGATATTTTTTAATTGGATTTTATTATTCAATATTTAAATTTTTAACTTTTTTTAATTAAATTTTTATTTTTTAATGGGATGATATGATTTTTATCTTATCATGTTTCCTTGTTTATTTGTTTGTATGTATTAAAAAAATAAAAATATGTTATAACATAAAATGATGATTAAGTTTATTATTTTTATGAAAAAAAATTGAAGAACGGGCTCATTATGCTACAATAATAGTAATAGAACTATTCCTTAACCATTATAAATTATAACATAGAAGTCATCCAAAACATAATGACTTCATTCTCGAATAATTTTTCAGCAAAAATAATAAAAGCTATTTTTCATCTTATATTAAGCGCAATATTATTCCTAGGTTAACTACGAAACTTCTTATTAACATATACAACTAAAGATCATGAAAGGACAAAACAACATTCACATCATTCACTTAACAATTAAATTAAATGATAATATTAAATTAAAAAATATATAAAAATCATAAATACATTTCAGACAAAAATTTAGTACGAATTTAATTAAAAATATCAAAATTTATAAGAGATTTAAAATTTAATTAAATCTAAAATCGATTATGAATAAAATTAATTTTAAAATGACGTGATTTGTGGATGAACATTTTCATATAAAAGAATTTAATATCAAAATTTAGTATATTTTTTCTATTTAATAATTATTTTGGTTTATAATCTATTCAATAATTTATAATCAATTCTTTAACATTAAATCGTCACCCAACTTGAGGAAAATTATTATGAAAAGATATTAGAAAAACGAAGAGCGTTCATGTATCCAAATCATTAGTTAACAAGTAATTACTTAAGTGGTTAACATTTCTACTTTGACAAATGCAAGTTTCTTTCCAATAAATTTCTCATTATAATACTTAAATTTCTCATGGTTAAATTTAAATACTTAAATTTTAATAGGAGAAAAAAATCACAAAAAAAAAAAAAAAGAGCTTCTGAAGCAGAACACAATTTGGCATGTGGGGGACAAAAACATCAAAATTATGATAAGTGAGACATAACCTCTTAGGACGAATAACTATGTTTCCATAAAGAGAAAAATGATAAAAAGAATAAAAACAAAAATTATTATTTCATAAATTAAAATACTCCATTGATGTGAGTAATTTGGGCATATAGAAAAATATCACCTTAATTATTTTCATTTTAAAAAGGAAGTTATTTGGGTAACATAAGTGGTCACAATTACACTATAAATAAAATCTACTCGTGGGTTATTTCAGTTTAAATATATTTTTAGTTCATATAATATTAGTAATTTTTAATTTTATCCTTATAAAATAATTTATAATAATTTATTTTAAAAAATTGGAATTTATCTTTAATGTTTATTATTGTGTAATAGATACTATATTCTTCATATATTTAATGGAAGATTAACCAATCACATACTAACGATAAATTGAGTAAAATCATCAAATGATAACATCTTATTGAGTCATCGTATAAATTAATTAGCGCAAATTTTATATTAATTACCCGTCTTTAGATAGCTTTTATAAATAAAATTACTAATTTCGGATTTTGAAAAGATTAAAACCGAAAACGTATTTCATGAAAAGCAAAATAAAGAAAATTACTAATTTAATATAAGAATGATAAACTAAAGGGAGAGAAAGTTTTACAAAAACCAAAACAAAAGCATTCTTGTTTCATAAAATTAGAAAAGCATAATTAAGTAAATTATTTTCTTTTAGTAAGGGTTTTTTATTTTAGTTTTACAAATTAAAAAAACATTAAACAAACATCTTTAAATTAGTATAATCAACTTGCTTAATTAGGCTAATGTAGTTTAATACTAAAATTTTAAACAAAATATAAGTGTTTTATCTAAACAGGCTTATGATATTATTATTTGATATTTCAAGAAAAATAATGGTGAAAAGTATGGGAGGTAAATAGACTAATAGCTTGTTTGAAATTTTCCATTTGAAAGGTCTTAGACACAAATTCAATAGTTTCTTCCTTTGAAGTTAAGGCTCCTCAGAAAGTGGTCAGTGTATAAAATATAAACATTCAATTTCATTAAATGTTAGGAGAATAATAGACTCCCAAGAAATAAAGCATTTTGTAGACCCTTCACTTTCACATTTTTTTCATATAACTTATAGCTTAAATGTTATTATGGTCAATGGTGACATTAGTAGAGGTGTCAAAATTGCAATCCGCATATCAATATGGTCCACCACGAGTTCGAGTTGAGTTTAAAAAAAATAATTTTTTTATAAGAATCAGATTTTAATCTAACTACTTTAAACTCAGTTCATGCCGATTGAACTCGTGGTGGATCGGGTTAGTTCATCAACCCATCTACCTAATTTTATTTTATTAAAATTTAATTTTAATTTTATAAAAAAAATATTTATTATTTTTTTTGTTTGAAAAAATTATTTAAGTTTTCTATTTTCAAAATTAATTAAGCACTCATGTTGGGAATGAAATTTGGAAAAAAGAAATTGTTTAGATTTGAATTATAGAAAGTTTATAATTTTTTTTATTTAAAAAAATTGTAATTAAGTAAGTCAGTGAATAAACTCTTTGAATTTTCCTAACTCGCTAATAAATGAATCGGATTGAATTAGTTCACTAAGTAACAATCCATGATAGGTCAAGCCAGATTAATCCGAATGACCCGTTTTAACATCCATTACTCTCACCATTCCACTATTTTAACTTAAAAGTTTCATGAAGTATTAAAATAGCACAATTAATATATTATATTTTATAGAATATGATCTTTATATTTAATAGTCCTGAGCTTTTTGGAATTGGAGATAAAGGTAATTTAAATATAACTCTTTAAAAGATAAAGTTATCTTTTTTAAAAATAAAAATGTGTTGAAAGCTTTAAATTTTAAAATAAACAATACATTAAATGTGATGATGGATCATAACAATGCTATTTTAATAAACAAATCAAAATATTAATATTGTTTGTGACGATAAAAAAAAATTATAAAGACAAACATTCGTTTAGTGAAAACCATTACATTCATAACTGAAAAAATTTCTTTTACGATATCCTCTTCTAAAGGATAAGATTTAGTACGATTGAAGGACGACTAGTCTCTAACTTATTTTCATTGGAAGAATAAAAAAAGAAGAATAAGGCAGTAGAGATCTACCTAGACAAAAAATAGTGATGAAAGGTGAAGGAAAAATGACGAACAATAGAGAAAAACACAAGGTTGTCAAGAAAGTTGGAAAGCATATTTCACACAAACACAATGAGACATTCAAATGCCATGTCCTATATGAGAAGTCTTAAAGGAAAAAATTGTTTTAACAACACTCTTTTAACAACTTTTTGACAATCATACCTGAACGTTTGAGATTGATCCGTTTTAAATATTCTTTTAAACATAAATTTAAATAAACCAATAAAATAAAGACACATGTTTCATTGTTAAAAAAGTTGTCAAAAAATGTTGTCAAAATATTATCATCTAAGTTGTAAAGTTAACTGCCTAAGTATGTAACGGCTCATGAAGATAAATAACACAATAATAAAGATTAAAACTCTTCATTAATGTACATTGGAAATCACATTATTATGAGTCATGTTGATTATTGTCGATTACCCTCATTGTCTAAACTTTGATTAGACTATCCAAAGGAAGAAGTAGATCATTTAATACACATCTCATTGTCTAAACCTTGATTAGACTATCCAAAGGATTGTTTACTCTATTTAAAATCTGAGTATGGATAGACTTAAATATTTTTACAAAATAAAACAAAACTTAATATTACGAAGTATTTAATGTGAAAAATAAACATTATTTCTTCTTTTCAATGCCAAATTTGAAAGCATATGGACAAAGATGAAGCCGAGATAACATATCTATAATCATTCAAATAAGAAATTGTCTGTCATCCCTGCTATTTTTAATTAATAACTTTTTACTCTTAGTCCAAGCTACTTTCCCCGATGACAATCCCAAAAAAAGTTGAAAAACAATAATTAATTTTAAACTGTTTATTTTTCTAAAACGCCAAAGTAAAGTAGAACGAAGGGAATGGAATATCACTTGGACAAAAAGATAACAAGTTTGCTCAATCATATTTGTAAATACAATTTAATAGAAATAAGATACTACTAGGGTCAAGGCATTGTACAAGGAATGTATAACAATGGAGGAACTCAAATTCCCAGTCCAAGAATAGGAGCATCCAAGTAAACACCCAATGATGAACAATTGAAGAAAGTTCTCACCAGATAAGTGAATGGCACTGAATATAACTGAGCTTATGGCAACAGCTTGTGGCCATTCCATGGTGGATGCAAGTGATGTCAAAAGAAATCCCCTATAAACAACTTCTTCCAAAAGGGGAATGAAAATGCAATAAGCAAGCACACAAGACACTCTTGAGATTCCACTACTTAGGAGCATTTCCTTCTGAATGGGGTTGCTCACAGGCTGCATGCATATGGTAAAATTAAAGTTAAGGAAAAACACCACCATTTCTTAACTTTCAACCCATTTCAAATTGCTATGGTACAGACTTAAAAGATTTCCAAAATTTAGAATAACTACGTACAGAATCATGAGGTCTGGTAGGAGGGAATGGACGAAATGATAGTTCCATGGTTTGGAATAATAATGCTTTTAATAATAAGCATCAGGAGAATATGATAATGACACATTTCAACAGCTCACAAAGTTAAGTAGTAGTATGAGTGCTGGATATGTTACACAATTTAATCAATCACTAAGATTGTTATACAACGTAGGCAATGCATAACAGTTCACATTAGTTAGCTTTAACAGGGTGTGCAGCAACTTCTCTAAAGTATTGAATTAAAATTATAACACGCATTTTTCAGCCATTTAGCACTTTTAGAGCCTTATGCCATTATCTAACTTTTAAGCCAGAAGCCAAACACAGCAATTGTTTCTTACCATCTATTTCCAAATTTTCCTTTACTCTTTTATTCCTTTAAGTTCTCCTTTAGTCTTCCAAAAATGTAGTTCTTTGTTTCTCTTACAACCAAGTGCTTTTCATTTCTTTTAAAAATGCTAGTTGATTGGAACTTGGATTTGTTTAAGATAATTTGGATATTACCAAATTACAACAGAGGTACATATTAAGAGTTCCTCAAAAGTCAAGAAAGAAAAAGAAAAGACACCACATATCATTCCAAAGACCTATAACATACATCTCATATCCCCATTAAACAACTGCTTACATCTTTTGTCTTCCCAATTTTACTTTATATTCCACACAGCCTCTGGCTTTATCCTGTTGCTTCTCACACCTGCTTCCATGTAAGCAAGTTTGTTATATCCCAAAGCCCTCTTTTACCCTTACATATTTACTACATGGTTTAGCAATAGGAGTGCCTGGAACAACTTGAAAATTTGGGGTATTTTCCATGATTAGGAAGCACAATCTTTTGAGTCAAGGTTTATTAATTAGACCTATTTACTAATGTTGATGCTTGTAAAAAAAAGATATTTCTGGTGTGAAAGGCAAAAACATAATGATACCAGTTTCTGGTTCACTACCTAAAGCAGTATCGGTATTGAACAATATGGAATTTGAAAGAATGTGCTAGACATATAGTTTATATTGTTTCAGTATGCAAGCAGCAAAGACAATGCAAGAACTATGACAGTGCTGGGCATATAGTTTGTATTTTTTTTTTTTTCTACACAGATGAAATGATATAACTGGGAAAAAATGTAATCACCAACCTTGGAGCCATATAAATAGTCAGCAAGTAGAGATGTTAAGAAAATCAGAAGAGCAAGAAACCCAAATCCCAGAGCCGATGACAAAAACCAGTTCCTGTAGCTCCATGAGTTGTTCTTTTTGAAGAAATTTGTAAACTTGTATCGTGGCTTAGCTGTGTACTTCAACAAAACTAGAGTCCCACTAAGCTCGAGAATCTGAATGGTGAGAAGAGATAAGGCCTGCATCAGCGAGGGAAAAGATATTGTTAAAATGTCTGCTCTAAAGAAATAACACTGTGAATCAATGAACCTAAACTCTGGCAGATGTAAATTCAGACATTGAACTAAATCTAAAGATGAAGGACCCTTTATGGTATGTCACATAGAAATACAAATTCCACTCATACTCATTGCACTGCCTTAAACTTCTAACGTACTCACTGCCTTATAAAGAAAGCTATCCCCAAGCACAAGAAGACAGCAAAGTGCAAACCTTAAAAAAACAACTTTCCAATTCAATCTTGCAGAACTAAAAAACAAGTACTGTTGATCTATACCCTATTAAAGCAACAATACTAGTTAGAGTAAATGGTTATACGGAAATCAACTCAATTGAACTTCACGATTTACTCCTTTGAAAGTGTAATTTTCCGTTTACAATGCTTCAAAAAAATTTCCAAGCACACCCTAAATCATCTTCTCTGTATTTTGGTCATCAGTCAGTTCCTCTCATTCATTTATTTGGTGTTAGCGCCTTATTCCTCAGTAAGATCATGGTAACGTACATTTGAATTACCAATTTAGTGATAAAATTTGGAGTGATATTGTGCTGACACGTTAATTTCCTAACGAGACTAATTAAATAACATAAATCTTTAGAAGATAGACAAAATAAGATCCTAATATTTGGATGACATCGGGGTTTAATCAAATGATTTTGAGAAATAAACGAACAAATAACAAAAGTGACCTCAGTTTGTGGGTCAAGAACTGGTTGTCCATTGAATAAGGCCACAACGGATAAGCCTCCAAAACTGAAAGGGATGTGCAGAGTGAATAAATAGAGTGCAAGATTGCTCCACACATTTCCACTCTCCCATGGACTGTCTTCCTCTTGCAAGGCTGAGAATCCCTGTAATTTGGAATAACAAAAAGAATAATACTATTCTGTTCTTGATAACATCAGAATTAGAGGGTCTGTAACCTGAGAAAGATTCAGCATGGCATTTCATACCTGAGAAAAGCATGGGATTTCTTCTTCTTCTTCTTCCCTTTTGCAAAAGCTCTTAAAACTGTGGCGTTGGAAGGGAGTGCATCTCAACCGCAGTTTCGGTGAACATTGTTGACTATAAATCGTGTTTGGAGGATGAAAGCAGTGAAAGGGTGTGCCCAAATCATCAATAACAAATTTCGCATAAGGATATGGACACCCCAGAACCAACAACATTTGACTCTGGAATTCAATCCTTAATTTTTACTCATTCTTTATCCTACATAATACTATTTCATGGGTCATATTGAAGGTCATGAATTTGCGCCAAATATTTATTACTGTATCTAATCAAATTAGATTTGACTAGATAAGACATTGTTCTAGATTTAGCATTAATTAGTTAAGACTATTAGTTAAATATGATTTTGTAAATACATTTAGATATATATGCTTAAATTTTTAATATTTTGAAATTTATTATTATTGTTTTAACAATAATCTATACATCGGTATACTTTATTTTTATACTAACTTGGATAATACACAACTTTTTGGATCTTTAAATAGTATTTTAATCATTATTTTTACTTTGTAATTTCCTGTAAGAGTTATTCTTGTTTTGAAAATAAAGATGGTTTATTTTAATTTCTTTACCATGCATAAATAAAGATTTTTATCATTCAGTCAATGTTAAAATATATATGTATCAATTAGTTTTAGTATAACTACAGGAAAAGTAAGTTCCTTTTCATTTTTTTACTAAGATAACAGAAACAAATTAAATTTTATCATAATTATTAAAAATTTCAGATATAAAAAATAAATTTTATAATTTTATTTATTATAAAAATATTATTTTATTTAATTAATTAATTAAATTAAAACATAATTGTAACATCAATTTTAATAAAATAAAACTATAACAAGTATGCAAGGATCAATAAAAAAAAAACAGATAATCTAACTTATAGAAAAATGTTATTATAATTATCCATATATATAACAATAAAAACACAACTTATACCAAGATTCTATACAACATAAGCCACAACAACTAAATTACATAAAGCTTAGAGTCTTTAAAAAAGGTACAAAACAAACAAGTCAAACTTAAATTAAAGACTAAACTAGAGTCTCTCTCTCATTATGAGTTGGATCAATGGTTACATCATCATCATCTGTTAATACCAATGAAAGGTAATTATTTTCATACAGAAGAAAATAAGGTATAAAAGAGATTTTCATATATTAGTAATAAAGTTAATAATACAAACAAATCAAATAAAGAGTTAAATAAACTTAATTATCCAAATACATATATTGATATCAGACTTTAGTAAGTTTTGCACTTGTGGTGACCTCTATTATTCTGCAAAGTCATTGTCAATGGACTTTATGGACTCTACTACACACAAGGTTATTCTATTATCATCTTTGGTCAAGATAAAGTCTCTAAACTAGGATCTTTTATTACCCCTATCCTTACCTGATATTGGATGATTATTATAGCGTCTGAATAAGTTTCGATATCAAACCTTTATATCAATGCATACATTAAGAAAACCCAAACCTAATTCTCCTTGGATTAGTATCAACCATCCTTATACAAATTTCAAATACAAATAGATACCTTAACAACTTATAAGATTTCATCAAACACACCAAAATAGTGAACTTAGAAATGGCTGAACTCTATTAGTCTCGCCCAACAAAAGTATTCATTCGCTCAACGAGTAGTACTTGTAGGCTTACTCGTCCAACTACTAAACGTCTCGCTATCATTGGAACTTATAAAGATTAAATCATTCGAAATTCGTCCATCGACAATGAAGTTAGTGGCACCTAACGCCCACAAGTCAGTCAACTCACTAAATTTGGTTGGTCCATCGACATTGTATAAAAAAAATTTGAACTTCCTCTTTGAGTTTCAATTGAGCAATTTGACTCTTCTTAAACTATTTCACACTTAATAAACTTCATAATTTTTAACATATCAATCTCTTAGCTTAAGAAGTGTTACATCTAATCAATCAAAGGTCTCATGAAGATGTTTCTATTAACAACAAAATTCCAATTCTGCAAAGATAAACACAATCTCTAATACCAATTGGAACAAAGGTATAACATAACTCAAGTGAACGATAAATCTATTCCTTTAAGTTTCAAGTGGTGTTTTCCTTTTCTCTTCAAAATTTATACTTAAAAACCAACTTTCACTAGTACAAAACAGCATATAACGTCGAATATTTTTGACCTTTCACGTCGAATTCCAAAACGATATTAATGTCAATATACGATATTAATTTAACGTCGAATGTTGTCAATATACGACGTTAATCAATTTTTTTTAATTAATTGTGATCCTTTTTACAATTCTACGAGACTTGAAAAAGAGAAAAAACAACAAATTTCAGTTTTTAGTATATTATAAAGCATGAAATATGATCAGTAATATAAAATCAATTAAAGAACAATAACAAACAACAAAGAAGTTCAATCAAATAATAACAACAAACAAGTTGAACCAAACAACAAAGAAGTTCAATCAAATAATAAAAAGAAACAAATTGAACCAAACAACAATAACAATAAACAAGTTCAACCAAACAACAACAACAACAAACAAGTTCAACAAAAAATATAACAAACAAGTTATCAACAATTAAGTTATTCAAAACGAATTCTTTAAAGAATTCATTTAATAATTAATAGGATAGTATCCTATTTTATTATAATTTATAAATTAATTTTTTTAAAAATAATTACATATTAATGTTATTTTATCTTTAAGAAAATATTTGATAATTAATAAAGATGATAATTAACAAAATTTAAAGAAATTAGCAAAATTAAATATTTATAATAAAATTGCATGTCAGTATTTATAATACTAAATTAACTGTTTATTTAAACATATTAAAATTAAAATACATTTATATTTATTTGTTAAAAGTAGCAGCATGATATTGTTTCTTAATTATGTATAACTTTATGCTTTATTATCATCATTCTCCCTTTTTAAAAAGTAGCTTATTTTATATATTAAAAAGGGTCCTGTTATTTTGACACATATTTGACACTGCCACGTGTCAACGTCCTATTGGGTAGTTATTTTTTACTTTTTTTTTAAAATTTGGCTTGCAAAATGGAAAGCTTTTTAGAAACTTTGTATTCCAATTCTACCCCCTCGGCTTTTTCATTGGTTTTGTGTGACAGATTATCTCTCTCCCGTCGTCTCCCAACGTCCTCTCCTCTCCCCTTTTGCGTGCTCTCCATTGCTCTCAAGTCCTCTCCAGTGTTCTGAAATGACAAGTTCCGGAATGGACCTTCGTTGGACCAAGGTAAATGCCTTCTATCCTCTTTAGTTTTGGGTATTTCGGTTTAGGTTTGGGTATTGGAGTTCTTGTGTTTCCTTGCATCCATTATGGGTTTTGTTGATTTGGTGTGTTATTTGATTTGGTGTGTTCTATTAGGTGAAATCCTTCTGTGCATATGGGAACAACCACTACCTCAATATCATTCACCGCAACATTGTGAGGGTTTTTCCACCTGACATTTGTCATCCATCAGTTGAGCTGGTGGAGGAAACGCCAAAACCTGTCATTCGACTTCCAATGTGGGCAGAAAAGGATGACAATGTGGATGCCATCCTCCGCAAATTTGTTCGGCCAACTGACTTACCGTCATCATCATCCACAGAAGCAGACCAACCGTCATCATCATCCAAACAAGCAGACAATTAATAGATTAATTTACGTATGCTTTAATTTATGTTTTCTAGTGAAGGGGAAAATTACTTTAATGGAGTACTGTAATAGTATGTTATCAACTCTAAGACTGGTTATTGGATGAGTGTACTTGTATTCAAGTTTCAATGTTGTTATTGTGCACTTTTATAATTTAGTAAGATGTCATGTAATGTTCTTATTGTAATCATTGTTTTGAGATGAATGAATTCAGCACTATTTATTTTGTCAAAGCAATCTACTTTCCTTCAATAAACACCCAAAATGAAACAAAAACAAGTCAAGTTTCCTTCAAAAAACACCCAAAATGACCAGTGGTCCCCCACGTTGGCACAAGTGGCTCCTTCAGTTCAACAGGATGTCCAAAACTTCATTATGGCTCGCGTAATCGATTACAAGGCTTTTGTAAACGATTACATGAGTGCTTTTTGTGGCAGATTACATTAAAACTCACCAAGGTTCATATCATCACCCTGGGTGGGACCCCTCTACATCATGGGGTGTCCCAACCATCACATCAAACCCTACACTCACACTTGCAACAAAAACAAGTCAAGTTT
>NC_028352.1:11152866-11154752 GCF_000741045.1 Vigna radiata var. radiata | reverse complement strand
TCCCTGATTAATTCTAGCACAATAAACTAAGTGAAATCAATAAAATATCGACTCATCAAAATAGACCACACTTAGTCTTTTGCACTCCTGGGCAAAACCAAGACGAAAACCAGGGAACAGTTCAACGGACATCAGGGAATTGACACAGACTCGACAGACANAATTACAGTCCTCAAGAAATCTGGACAGAGATAAGAAGTAGACAATATCCAACATTGAATCAGAGAAAACAGATACTCAGAGAAATCATCCAAGCAATTCAAGACATGACAAAATGATCAATCAGTTCAAGAGATGAATCAAAAGCAACAGAATATCACAGATGCACTATCAGTGTTCCTCTCAAGTGTTTAAGGTAAATCAATGTCAACTCAATGTACTCAAGAAAGCAAGCAACAAACAGTCTTGGCAAGCCTCTAATATTAGCACTCAAAACATATGCATGTTCAAATCAAAAGGTCTTTTATGGATGTAATGGGGCCAAGGACAAGGGAGGATAAATGTGGATAAGAAGCTACAAACCAAAAGGAATAGAGGAGCAATGAGGAACACGTTTAAACACAGTCAAATCACACCCAAAACCCTCTAATTCAATCCTCTTCTTGACTCCATTATTCACACAATTTTTTTTCTTATTTTTCTCATTTTTCTGTATTTTTTTTTCTCTTTTTTTTCATCTTGTCTCTTTTCTTTTCTCTCTTCTCAAAACACAACTCTAAGAGACAAGATACACAACATATTTACAAAACAAAACAAGAAGAGGAACCAACTAGCCAATTCATCTGAATCTCCCAAGAGACCACACTTATTTCCAAAACAATTCCAAAGCTCCAAAATTCCCTAAGGTTAAGGTAATCACGATTTTTCAGTTAGGGCTAGTGTATGAGCTTCAAAACAAAGAAATGGGGAAAGCATAGGCTCAAAGGGGCTATCAAAGGATCAAACACAGGGTAGGCTCATCTGGCTAGAGAGGCTCAACAACAAACTGCCTTTATCACTTTCAAACATGCATATCAATCAAGAATCATCAAAAAGAGTCAAGCCAAGGCATATGTGTACGCAATCAAGAGACATATCACACACAAGAAAGAATATCAAGTGGCTCAAATCTCACACAGGGTATTTCTGTCACAATCAATTCAACCTTCAACATCATAATCATCTTTCCAAGCAAAGAAAAGCAAGTAATCCAACAAATCCGAGTATCAATGAAGTGAAGGACAAGTCTACAACCTAAACCAAGTCCAGAAATCAAGAGAAACATGCAAAACTGTACAAAAGACACAACAAAAACTACCTAGAAAACAAAAATTTTAACACAGAAAAACAAAAACTGACAAAGAAAATAGAATTCTCCCCCAATAGACCACACTTAAACTACACAGTGTCCTCAATGTGTCACAATCATCAGATCATAATCATAACAGTCAACAAACCAAGGACAAGGGCCATAAAAGTAAGGAAAGGGGGAGAAGAGAAAAGAAGAAACTCCCCTGATCAAGGTGGCAGTTGCCAATTTTGGACTTTCAGGGAGAGGTTTTCCACCATTGGAATCAGCAAAGAAATCTTGAGGAGGAACTGCTTCAGTCTCCAGATTTGATCAAGCAGGGAGATGTCCTCCACAGCTGGATCTAAGAAGCAGTGATTGTTGATGAGCAGGTTCAACTGGTGCCTAGTAATCTTCAAACTGTTGGCACCTTTGTCTTCCACCATGGGTGTGTATTGATCAAATGCATGTGTACCTCCTGCAACATGGTTAGTACAATGTGGTTCCACAGAAATAACATGCAGAGGTATAACACCCAATCCCAGTGTCAGAGGCTGAACCTCATATATACCCTCAGAACATGAATCAATCTCAGAAATAGAAATAATATCAATCACAG
>NC_028352.1:11121458-11149640 GCF_000741045.1 Vigna radiata var. radiata | reverse complement strand
AGCACAATAAACTAAGTGAAATCAATAAAATATCGACTCATCACTTATTCATATAACAATCTGTACAATGTGTTTCTATATATTAAAAATACATAGTCTCCATAAACAATAATGTTTCTTACAATGTTCACTACATTTGAACACAGGACAACTATCCTACAACAACCCATACACCGATAGCGCATCTAGTAATCTTATGTTTTCGTCATCCAGGTTCCAATCAACTACATATTACTTTCTAAAAGCAAGCAATACCTCCTGAAATGAAAACATTGATATTGTCAGATCAACCCAATCGTAAAACAATAATGAACATTATGGTTCACAACACACAAAAACCTAAGATCAAAAACAATGAACTATGGTTCCACCCAAAACAAGAAACAGAGCCCACCCAAAACAATAAACAGAGCCACATAGCAAAACACCCAAAAGGCCAAACGCGAAAGAAAACGTTAAAGGGAACACACCCACAACGCCAAACGCACCCAAAACGCAAAAGAAAACTTACCGATACAGAGTCAATGCAAAAGACCACTTTTCCTTGAGATGACGCCTTTCGATGAACAAAGCCACCCAAATGGAGAGACGAAGGATGCTCAGAATGGGAGAGACGCGAATGGGACAGGCGAAAGGAGAGAGGCCGAATGGGAAAAGCGAATGGGAGAGATGCGAATGGGAGAATGGGAGAGAAGAACAATGCTCAGAACGAAACTGAAAGAAGATGAAAAATGAAACCGCCAAGTTCAATTTTCATACCATCAGATTTCCAATTCTACCCTTCTGTGCTTTTTCAAATGGAATATTTTAATGTATTTCAGCCATCCAATACAAATTTGACACATCAGCCGGTGTCAAATTTGTGTCAAAAGATGGTGTTAAACAAACATTTTAGTATTAAAAAAATTTAGAAGACCTACTTTTGGAGAAAAAAGCTCAAGTGAATCACTTATTAAAATCAGTTACGGGTCCTATGTTTGTTTTAAGGACTTATTTTTACTTATGTGAGTCTATTATATGACATATTATATTGTTATTTGAGAAGCTATGAAAGTATTTTATGATATATTTTATTTTTAACTATAAAAACTTTATAAATAAAAACTTACATAGTAGCCTCTTATTCATTAATCAAAAATTAAATAAAGATAATACGTTCTTAAATTAGCATAAGCATGAAATAAACTGAAGTATGCTTGGAAGTCTGGAGTTCTTTTTGAGTTACCAATCATGGCGAATGTGGCGATTCTTGAGCTCAATAGAAACTGTGCCAATACAGTGGAAGAGATAGTAAAATTAGAAAGAAAGATCTTTCCAAAACACGAATCTCTAGCTTCATTCTTTCACGATGAACTGAGAAAGAAGAACAGTGGATTGCTTTATCTTCACGTGGACGGCGAGCTTGCAGGCTACGTCATGTATTCTTGGCCTTCTTCCCTGTACGCCTCCATCACCAAGCTTGCAGGTTCCAACCCCACTTCGTTTTCTTGCTTAAATCTATCTCATGAAAGGATTGTTGCATTCAGAAACTGAAATTTGGTCTTTCCAATGTCAGTTTTTGTTTTGTTGTCAAGAATTCAAGTCATGCCCATAACTTGTTTGATGAAACTTCTCAACTAAATAATTTGAGCCTTTTCTACTACTTATGAAGAGTGTTTTGAAAATCAGGCTTTAAGTGTCCGAATTGAATAACTAGTGTAATGAATTATAAACGTAACCTTGAAGAAAATTAGCCAAAAACATAGAAAACTAGCCAAAAACTTTGTTGTAATAACCAAATGAAAAATGTTTAATATTATCTAGCTTTTTATCTTTCTTAATTAATAAATAAAAAATGATCAACCTGAGCTTTTTGTTATTTTCTTTTTGGTTCAAATTGTAGTCCTTTATTTTTAACGAGTATTGCTGAATCTTAAACCTAAGTAGTATGATATGTTTAATTTGAATTTTTTTGTTATTTGAATATTACTAAAATCCTGTAGCATAGTGTATAGTTATAATGCTATAAGATCATGATATTTTATGTCTTTAATATTATTTTATACTATTCATTATGTAACTATTTTTTGTTTAAATTGGTTTAATCTGAACTATTGAATCTTGGATTAGTGCTTTAATTGACAACTACGATTTTGGAAACATTGCTGGGATTGAATCTTCTTCAACTTTTGGTTATTGGCAATATGGGTTTACACATTTTGGTTTATCAGTGAAGGAGCAATATAGGGGACAAGGCCACGGAGAGACTCTGTTGAAAGCAGCAGTTGAGAAATGCAGGACAAGAAAAGTTTCGCGCATAATGCTTCATGTGGATCCCTTGAGGACTCCTGCAGTGAATCTTTACAAGAAATATGGTTTCCTGGTTGACACTCTGATTCAAGGCTACTACTCCTCAGACAGAAATGCTTATAGAATGTACCTGGACTTTGATTCAAGTTAAAGGAAAAACTGAATAAACATTTTATGTACCATCTACAATTCACTCAAAGTGATTTAATTAAAAGAACAAAATTTGTAACAAGGATTTTTATTTAAGCACTTGTGAAAGACAAAAATTCAATAAAGAGGGGTTCGTGGTTTCACTTTTGTATTCCAACCTGAGAATGAATGTCTATGTTGTGCATTTGTCTGTCCTATTGGAACATGCTCTGTCAATGATTGGTAGCGCAAATGTCTAAAGAAGAAACTTTAGAAATATGATGATTACAAGAGGGACTGCTCAGAATAATTTTGAATGGTACACTTTTAGTCTAAAAGAATTACATGTCACAGTGAAATTGTGATTTAAGGGTAATCACTAATGACTCGTAATATTTTTGTTTGCATTTTAAATTTGATGTTTTCTATTTGGGTGCGGTAGCCATGATTTCTAATGTACTTTTAATTTGACTTTACTATCAAAAGAGTAAAATGGAAATGTTGCTGCCCAGGATCGAACTGGGGACCTTTAGTGTGTAAGACTAACGTGATAACCACTACACCACAGCAACAAGATATTCTTTTCTATTAGTGAAAATTAGAAGTAATAAATTTATAATTTGAATTTCTGCCAAAAAATGTAAAACCAATTGTTGCTGCCCAGGATCGAACTGGGGACCTTTAGTGTGTAAGACTAACGTGATAACCACTACACCACAGCAACTGATATGTTATTAATGAAATAATTATTTTATTTTAATATAAAACATATTAATGACGTAATAATAGGCTGTAAACCTCATAGCCATAAAGTAATCTAAAGAAAAACTTATAACCTCCTTGCTCTCTTCGAATACGTTACGCGTACGAGCCCTAGATTTCGATCTAGGGTTTCTTTGCGCTCTAATTCAATTTTCAATTCTGCTTTCATTGGATTCTGGGGGTTAAGTTCTTCATACTTTATTCAATTTCCCACGAATTAGAAATCACGAAGAAAATGGTGAGGGTGTTGAGAAGCTGCATTCAATCCATATTGAAGCTGGTGAACTCGGTGATTGGGATGGCCGGGTTAGCCATGATTCTGTACTCCGCGTGGATGATTAGGGTTTGGCAGAGGGAGATGGGTGACCTCCCCTTTGGTCACGATTCTGATGATTATCCGCCTCCATGGTAAAATTTTCATTTTTTCCCTCCATTTTTGTTTTTCTATTTATCCTTGTATTAATGAATGAGAAAATTTGGATTTCGGTTGACCGGTGATGGATTTGAATATTTTTAATAATGAAATAAAATATTAAAAATTATGATTTGATTTTATGATATTAATGTGTTTTTATTGCTTTTGTTCTAAAATGTTGAATGAAAGATAATGTTCTAGGAAACCAAAGGAGTTAATTGTGGAAGAGAGAAATGTTGATTGGGGGAGTCGTTTTTGTCATCATAATGCTGTTGAATTTTGTGCTCTGTCCACTTGCAAGCTCTTAATGGAATTAAGAGAACCGGGAAATCAATTATGTTTTACCCGGACTTTTTGGAGCAGGGTTGTGGTTTTAAATTGTGGTCACAATAGCAGTTTTGTTATGATTCTTGATATTGTGGAAAAGTTATTGCAGTTGTAGAAACTTCAGGAACCTTAACGTTAGACTCAAACCAGTTTTTAAAACCTTAGATTTGTTCATTGTGAGGAGCACTGGATGGTACAAGAAATTTATGTGATACAAATCTTTTGAATGTGAATATATATATATATATATATATATATATATATATATATATATATATATATATATATATATATATATATATATATATATATATATATATTGTGGGAATTGGGGGTGGGGGAGGGGATTTTGTCAAACTGATTGCTTATTTTTGTGAGCTTTTTATGGAATAATTGTGTCCAAATACTCAGTATTTCCTGCTAGTTTAATTCCGCTTTACATTATTAAATTTTCTGATCTGTATGGATAGATTCTGAGCACATGTTTTGTTTTTCTTCTGAAATCAGGTTCATTTACACGTTTCTTGGCCTTGGAGCGGTGTTCTGTGTAGTAACGTGTTTAGGTCATGTAGCTGCAGAAACTGCTAATGGCTGTTGCCTGTATTTGGTATCCTTTTCTTTTAGTCTACCATTATTTTAGTAACAGATACGGCTCTGATGCTACACATGGATATGGCATTTCTTAAAATTTAGGTTGCAAGCATGGGAGTACAAATAACATTTATATGAAAAATTGTATATATTGTAGCATATCATAAAATAAACTAAAATATAAATGCATAATAAAATTACTCTGACGGTATTTTTGAAGCAATTTCTCTACATCTAAATTATATATATATATATATATATATATATATATATACATATATATATATTTTTAATTTTAAGTGCTAAATGCATAGTAAGGAAAAATGTTGTAATTTAATAAAATACGAAAATTATATTTAAGGTAGATAGCTAACAATTAAAATAATTCACTGCTGAAAGTTTTAATTTTTTCACTGTATTTGAGACGTACAATTTTAATTGCTGATGTTATTTATTTATTTATTATTATAATACAATATTTAAGATAAGTATAATCATTTAATAATTTACGTAAGGGAATGTTCACCGTTCAATGTAGTGATTAGTTCCCTCTACCGAATTATTTCACTTAGTTGCACTTTTGGTGACGGTTAAACAACCACTAATATGTTTCAGTACTGAAACTTTTAGTTTTATGCAGTTGTGTTCAATAGCAAAACCATCTCATTATGTGGTCATTAAGTCATTAATTCGCTGTTAACCTTGACTGCTTACAGTATATGGTGTTTGTGGTTCTGCTTCTCATGCTGGAGGCTGCATTAACTGTTGATGTATTTGTGAATCAGGACTGGGAGAAGGTATTGTTGTCTATAAAAAATAATTTCAATAATGTTATTGTTAATTAAATGCTTTTATATTTTAAAGTCTTCTCTTCCTGTGACATATTAAATCTGATCCATCTAAACGTGAAAATTGGAGTTAGGACTTCCCAAAGGACCCCTCTGGGAGTTTTGATAAGTTCAAGAATTTCATCAGATCAAATTACGAGATGTGCAAATGGGTAGGCCTGTTTCTTGTTTCTGTACAGGTAAATCTCCCTCTTCTCTGTGTATGGCTGTAATAATTTATGACACAATTATTGTTGAAGCATATCATTTACCTATTGCCAAAGTTTCCTACTGAATTCCCACTTCATATTTTATTATTAAGGGATTCATATAGGTAATACTCCTGTTGTTGATGAGATCTAAACTGTCATCCTAGGTATATAATTAACATTTAAAACAACTGCCAACTGGTACAATGTGTATACTCTCTCTAATTCATTTGCTCTGTCAGTAAACTACGTACTCAGCTAGTGCATATTTCTTGTTGCACTTTGTTACATATTTCTACTTGCTTTTGGGTTCCAAAATCTGAAGATGGAGTTACATTTGGAATTTGGTTAATGAATGATGCATTGACGGATGGCTGCCTGTGCTGTTAACAAGCAGGGACTCTCTTTATTATTGGCAATGATACTCAAAGCACTAGGACCACATCAATATTATGACAGTGATGATGAATATACTCCTGACAGGGTGCCACTCTTGAAGAATGCTCCACCTCAATATGTTGTTGTTGATCCAGGATATGCACATGGAAATGAAACATGGAATAGGGTAAGTGGTAAGGTAAACTAGATTGGAATTCTTTTCTTGATCTTAACTTTCTTATTTGAGTCGTCACGGATTTTCTTTATGATTTAGTTTCACTACTACTCTGTTTATGTACGTATTATCATGCCCCAGTCTCATTGTTAGGTGGTTTGAATAGGCAAGTTGGCTTATAGACTGTACATCGGTGTATACTGAAAACTTGAATGTGATGATGTATTAGATTGAATCTTTAGTACTTATGATAGGGATCTCAATTTTCTTCATTCATTTTTCGGAACTTTTGTTTGGAAATTAGAGCATTAACCTCTAATGATGCTTTATTGTTGCATGATATTGATTTAATTTTAATGTTAACCTTATTCTGTCAGTGGTCAAATACATTTTGATGTCGCTTTATGATTTCATTTAGTCACTATTTATTTGTTTCCTTGGTGAGACAAGTCCTGGTTATTGTTTTATTGTATAGTGGTCAGCATGTTAAATCTTAGCTCTAGCTTTGAACTTCTCTCCATTCAAATGAAAGTTTCCTTCTTTAATCAGTCAAATAGGTAAGGCCATAGCCTTCAATTAAACCTTGACGTCTGGAGCCATGGAAGGTGAGGCAAGCAGTCCTTTTTTATGCCAATTGGTTTTGAGATGACCTACACGCTGGAGATGGATTAACTATTGAATCAATGGCTATGGGAGAAACAAGTGCATATCGTGATCCTGGGGACAAATAAACCATTTTCACACAGTTGTGAGTAAACGTGTGTAATCATATATCATGTCTGTTTATCGTAAATAAAACACAATCTCTTGATGAACAACCCCCTCTATCTTCTGTTAAAAGTATCTACGAAGGTGGATCAATAGATATGAGCAAATATTCTTTTGTTTAGACTGGGTTCTCATCATTCATCCATTGTGGATATAAAATGGAGTTTTGGCGTCCAGTTCATTTACACAAAAACATCATTGGCCCTTTTTTTACACGCTTTTATCTGTTTAAACTTCTTTGACTTGAGATTCTGATAAACTTCATTTCACCACTTGAACAAAGGCAGAAGAAAATGATATTTTGCAGGTATCTTTGCGTTGCTTGTTTTAAAAATGGAAACAGAAAAAAATTGTTTTAAATTTGAGACAAAGATCCTTCTTTCTGTTTTATTATTAGTGTAATGTAATTAACACCTTTTTTCCAGATTGTAACAATAGCAAATAGAGTAATTACAAAAGTAAAGAAATGAAAGGATGTTTGTTTTACTGATAGTATTTGTGAATGTCTTCCATTAGAGGAATCCGTGGGTTTGTATTATTATTTCAGTGCTATAGGAAGAATTATATACTTGTTATTCAAGATTCATACTTTATATGGAATACACAGAAAGAACTAGTGACCATAGCCATTAGAAAGTTGTTATTTTGTTAGGACTAGAAACGCAGTGTAATTTTGTCATTGAGGAATCGATAGTTAACTACTATTTTTATCAACACTGTAAGAATGGTAGATGAAACAATTTATATGAACAGGATTTAATGTTACATAATACAGGTTTTATCGGTGAAATTTAATCTCATCAATGTTACATCCGTTATTTTAGATATTATTTTTAAATCTTGTTCTTTACACCTCTTTATTAAATTAATGCATAACGGAATATCATATAAATTTACATAATATATCAAACCTCACATAAATATAAAATAATAGTTGTCTTGTCCAATATCACCCAAGATCAATAAGATCGACGATCCTAACATTGATCTTAACGAAACTCACGTAATTGTCGGAACTTGCTTCTAAATAGTGTATGTATATAATTTTTTATTTTTATAATTACTTTTGTTTTTTTTATTCTCTTGACCTATTTAGAAGAAAACAGCTAGAGGAAATAACAATACGACAAAGTAAAAGTAATCTGAAGATGGGACAAGGGAGCACCTTTAATCCTCCACCTTATGAATCTAAACCTCAATGGGAGCTAAACATTGTTAATATTGGAAATAACCAAAATCCTTCTCAAAGGACAGGTGACTACACACGTAAGTAACCAAGGTCTAAAAATATCCTTTAGCATTGGTACAGAAAAAGTAGAAGTGAAGGTAACATAGGTAATCTCATTGGTACAGAAATGGATCATGAAGATATCTGTATACTCTTTTTACTATTTCATGGGCCTTCTTCTTGTACCTTTATTCAGTCAAAATATATATAAAATGAAAAAATAAATTAGGTAAGAACTAATTATTGCTTACTAAATCACATTTATTGTACTCTCTCTATATATAGAGTCATGCATCCCAGGTGTCTTGTTTATTTTCTCGTCTCTCTACTTATTTAGTTTTCATGTGGTGTATTTGCTTCGTTCAGCTCCATCTCTTCTCGGATTAATACTATTTTTTTTTTTCATTTGTTCAACTTCATCTTCTTTTTTATCTCGAATCTTTTATGGATAAGCATTTTTGTTCAATAAGTTAGGTTTGAAATTTTATTTTTATTTTGTTTGAAATATATATATATTTTTCATTTGTTCAACTTCATCTTCTCTTTTCACATATTAAGGTTCTTCCATTCCTTTTAATTTTTTTTAATCATATTATATCAACATTATTACGTGTTTTTATCAATTGTATTACATAAAATATTTTCCATAAATTATCTTGTTTCACTTATAAGAATTAAAAAAATTTATAAAATGTATTTCGTCACTACAAAAATATGTAATTTTTCAGAAATTATTTTTTGTGATATTGCTAGATTTAATTATTGGAAAATATATTTTCTGCAATTACAACGCCTAAGTAATTATAAACAATGTTTTTCTAAATCGTCGTAATTTTCAGGAGCTTTAGGAAGATCACTGGTATTTATGGGAATTTAGCATGCAACGACTCCATAATATTCTTGGATTCTTAAAATATGAGCCAATGAATCTAAATTGGATATTTCTTTTAATTGAGAAGATAATGTTATGAATTCATATGTTTTAATTTTTTTTCGTACACATAACGTTTAATAAAATAGTGAAATTGTCTTAGAGAAAACAGGACAATTCAAAAACACCCATTTATAGTTTTTGTATGATTCTCTCCCAAAATATTAGTCATAATCAATTATGACAACATTAAAAACATTGCATTTGTATAAAGAGACAAATTATCAGGATTTGAAGAAAATACAACAAAAAAAAAAAGTCAAGAATATTAAACACATGTTATCATTCGAAATTTACCTAACACAAATGTGAGTTAACAAATTTTAAATCAAGAACTAATTAAGCATCATCAGCTCAATACGTTACAGTTTTAAAGACTAAATGATAACTGATAATTCTATCAAAGAATCAGCATAGCTACAACGTGCTCACTTGGTGCACACACTTACCTTTATTAATTCAAATATTTTCCAATAATAACGATTTTGGAGTTACAGAGATTGTTACTTCGGACAAGGACTCCAATAAAAACTATATCATTACAATCATTATTTGAACTTATGATGTAACCAAATTTTAATTATATATGAATCGTTGAAAGGTGACAATGATTCAGACTTCTTTATCATTTTTAAGATCTTTGTTATTGTACACGGGAAATGATTGGTACTTCACAAAGGGGATAGGGATCATAATTGGTTGTTTTATTTTAATGAAGCATTTTCAATCCCTAAACAAATTAGTATCTAAGAATAAACCTATTACACAAGAGTGTTGTTTGAATTATTTCAGTAATAATGTACTACTCTACCACCAAAATGGATAAAGAGAAGAAAATTGTGTGTCTCAAACCATAACATATTAATGAATTAAAAGTTAGCTGTGTAGTTTTGTAAAAGTGATTATTACAACAAACTTCTGGATGGAATCTTGCTAAAGCAGCAGGGTCATAAACAAGAATGAAACTTACACCAATTTCCTTTGCCTTATTATTGACAAAAGCTCCGTTGGTCTTTCTTTACTATCCTGACTTTTCCTCTGTTAATGTTGTGCCCACATGTAACATACATACAAGAGAAAGGGTAAAAAATAGAATGCACACCTGAAATGGGTAAGGGACAAATGGATAAATTGGCAGAGAATTCTGGTAACAGAGAAACTGCCAGAAAGAGCATGCTTCCAGCCAAGAGAAGCACCTATTTGAAGGACTGCATGTGAGCAAAAGGAGGCAGGCATGTAGTATGAAATTCTTCCTTAATCTTCTCTCTCTCGGTGCCTTCTTTTCTATTCTGCTATTAATTCTGGGTTTCCTCTCTATCAGGTGGAATCCTATAATGTTCCAGTTCGGGCATCTTTACACACCATACTCTACACTATTCTATTAGTGCTTCTTTATTTCAGCTGTATTTGCAGTTGTATACACATACATTTCATACATCTATACTACACTCTGTTATTTCTCGTGCTTTAAATCAAATCAGTTGTTTTATTGGTGCTTTCATTACTCTTCATGGCTGAAGCAACAAGGTTGAAGGATATTCAAGTCGAACTAAAAACCCAAGGTAGCAGATTAAGAGGCTATTGGAGCGATTTGAGTTGCGGGATCGTCAACAACGTGAGTACAATGAACAGAAAGAGGCAGAAAATCAAAATCGATTTAATCAAATACAAGCAACATTAGAACGCTTGTTAATGGAGAAATCGATGCATCAACACCATGAAGAGTCGACGACAAATACATCTCCGAGGCCATTGAATGTAGTCCTTCCTATGAGGAATTTTTCTCTAGAGTTTCCTCACTTTGATGGCACATCGTCAGTGCTAATTAGCTGGATTTTCAAGATAGAGAAAATTTTCAACTATCACAACACATTGGACATGGCTAAGGTGGAAATAACAACTATGCATTTTGAAGGTGAAGTGGTACCTTGGTTTTAGATGTTGCAACATTTGGCAGTTGTTAATACTTGGCTAGACTTAACCCGTGCCCTTGAATCACAATTCGGTCCTTCACCTTTTGACTGTCCAATCACAGAATTGTTTAAATTGCAGCAAACAGGTTCTGTTTCAGATTATTATCTACAATTTATGTCCCTGGCAAATAGATCAGTGGGTTTAACTGATGAGACACTCTTGAACTGTTTCTTGAGCGGATTAAATGTTGATATTAAAAGGGATGTTATGGCCTTATCTCCAATTTCCTTGTTGAGAGCAATGACGTTGGCAAAGTTGTATGAAGATAAATATTGTCCTGCTCCAAAACCATCTTTCACGAAACCAGTGGTCTCTTCTTATGCAACGAAATCTATATCACAGTTAGTGCAGCAGCAGCCGTATCAGAATCAACATCTAAATGTGAAAACACCTTTTCCTCCCTTATTACCTACTCCAAATATTCCTCCATTAAAAAAATACCAATGTTAAGATGATTAGTCCTGCTGAAATGCAATTGAGGAAGGACAAAGGTCTCTGTTATTTTTGTGATGAAAAGTTCACTTTTAATCATAAATGTCTTAATAGACAATAGCTTTTCCTACAATTAGAAGAAGAGGAAATTGGTGGGCATGATACTGCAACAGAGAAAGAAGAAACTACTATTCACAGTGATTCTATGGAAGAACACCACTTATCTCTGAATGTTATGAAAGGTGGAATAAGTGTGGGCACCATTCGATTTTTAGCTACATTAACCAACTTAATGTGCAAGTATTGATTGATGGAGGTAGTTTTGATAACTTTTTGTAGCCAAGGATTGCTAAATTTTTAAAACTCCCAATAGAACCTGCAATGTTGTTTCGTGTGATGGTAGGGAATGAGAATTATATGACAGCTGAAGGAAAGATTCAACAACTTAATATTCAAGCACATGGACATTATTTTGTCTTACCAGTATTCTTACTACCTATTTTTGGAGCAGATCTAATTCTTGGTGCTAGTTGGTTGAAAACCATTGGTCCTCACATTGCAGATTATGATACCTTGTAGTTGAAACTCCTTCATGAGGGTAGATTCACTACATTATAGGGAGATAAGGAATCAGTGTCAGCTCAATTACATCACATAAGAAGGATGGTGCATACAAATGCTATATCAGAGATTTATAATATGAAGTTATTGGAGGAAAATTTCCATTCTGGGACATTGTTGGACGCATAAGCTGATATGAAACCGGAATTAGCCTCATTATTGCATACTTATGAGTCATTTTGTGATACTCCTCATCAATTACCACCTCAAAGATCACGTGATCATGCTATTCCTCTATTGGAAGGGTCTAATCCGGTGAAGGTTAAACCTTATAGGTATCCTCATAGTCAAAAAGAGGAAATTAAAAAGTTGGTAGAAGGAATGCTAAAAGAAGGCATTATACAACATAGCAAAAGTCCTTTTTCTTCTACTATTATTTTGGTCAAGAAGAAGGATGGATCATGGAGAGTTTGTATAGATTATAGACCCCTTAATGCTATAACTATCAAAGATAGTTTTCCTATTCCAATCGTAGATGAATTTATTAATGAACTCTTTGGCGCTTGTTACTTCTCTAAGTTGGATCTTAGATCTGGATATCACCAGATATTATTAAAGCCAGAGGATAGATACAAGACAACTTTTAGAACTCATAATGGTCATTATGAATGGCTAGTCATGCCATTTGGATTAACTAATGCATCAGCTTCCTTCTAGAGTTTGACGAATAACATCTTCCAAGGGTTGTCATATTCATGCTCCCTAAGCTTTCCAAAAAAGGTTGTCATATTCATGTTAGTTAAATCTTTATATTCTAATATATTAGTTACCTTTGGCTGCCAGCTTCTGTTTAGACTCTTCAGGATTTTGATGTTGATTTCTTCCTTGTCAAACACCTTGCTGAGAGTCATCAAGTGATTTACTATGTGTGTGAATCTTTTTTGTACATTATAGATAGTCTCTCCAGCCTTCATCCTGAACAGCTCGTACTCCTGAGTGTAGCATCCCATACACCTTTACCCACAGCTTCAAGAAAAATTTGCATCCTAATTTTCCAAAATGCATAGTTTTCACTAGCAAATAGAGGTGGTCTATTTGTTGATGCACATTCACCAAAAGTTTGAAAAATAAAAGCAATATTTTAGGATCAAATCGATTAGACAAAAATATTAATCGATTTTTTTTTCAAATATCTTTTGAAAACCAGCTTTGGTGTCAATTGTTAAAAAAGAAGTGTTTCGTTTCTCACACCAAGAGGGGGATGAATTGGTGATGTGTAAAAAAGTTTGCTTTTAAAATCTTTTTCGCAAAACATGATGTCTTTGGACTTTTCTTGAATCGCAAGTAAATTTGTATTCAATGAAACAATACACTTAATCGAATGCAATAACAGGTTAATCGACTATATGTAGAGAGAAGGGATAAGAGAATTCAAACACTGCTTTTTATACTGGTTCGACCAACCTGCCTACATTTCCGAAACTTTATATTATGCATACACAGATAAAGTCACATATCAGACATAGTGGTATGCATTGAGCAACACAATATGTTCACAAATATACTTGTACAAATACAACACAGTAAGCATATAAACATGTAACATGTAACATGTAACATAGTACAAACACATGTGTTTTTATTAACTATGTGTTGTCATCATCAAAAACACAAATATCATTGAGATTGTAGGTTCAGCTAAACCTGCGCTCCCCCTATCAACAATCTCAATGAATGTTTATAGCCATTAATTTGTATTGTTTGTTCAAAAAAAATTGTTATACACCTTGTTAGTAATTAATGCATCGTTCAAGTATATCATTCAAGAAGGGTTAGACGGTGTATAGTACTATTGACTATAAACGACACAAGACATTATACTCTTCTTGTATAAAGCCTTGGGTTTTCATTTGACTTGAGCAAGTGCTTAGACGTTATAGGTCAAGTAGGAATTTCTCTTCCTGAAAAGATATTTCATTTAATGCTTATTATTAAACTTCAAAACTTGGGTTGTTAGATGGTCTAGTCTCTTTAGATGATCTTGCCTTAACATTTTAGACCAAATCCAATCATTGGCCTAATTGACATTAAGCTTATTGACTCAATTGGTATTAGACCTACCACCACACAACCCCTTTATCCTTAACATCATAGAGTGTAAAGTTAAAAATTCTTTAGACTAAATTTAATCATTGACCCAATTGACATTGAACTTATTAACCAAGTTGGATCTCAGATCTGGATATCACTAGATATTATTAAAGCCAGAGGACATGTACAAGACAAATTTTAGAACTCATAATGGTCATTATGAATGGCTAGTCATGCCATTTGGATTAACTAATGCACTGGATTCCTTCTAGAGTTTGATGAATAACATCTTCCAAGGGTTATTAAGAAGATGTGTGTTGGTTTTTTTTTATGATATTTTAGTATATAGTTGCAACTGGAAGGATCATTTATATCACTTAGAAGTTGTCCTCAAGATTTTGCAAACATATAAATCGTTTGCAAGGTTTTCTAAATGCTGTTTTGGAGTTACTCAAATTGAATACATGGGACACACCTTATCAGGTTCTGGAGTAGCTATGGATGATACAAAACTGGTTGTTGTACGAGCATGGCCCCAACCTACAAATTAAAAGCAATTAAAGGGTTTCCTAGGCCTCACAGGATATTATAGAAGATTTGTGAAACATTATGCCAACATAGCCGCACCACTAACTGATTGACTTAAAAAAGATGTTTTTCACTGGAATCAAACAACAGTTGCAACGTTTGAACAATTGAAAGTTGCAATGACTTTGACACCTGTCTTGGATCTTCCCAATTTTAAAGAAACCTTTGTGTTAGAAACTGATGCTTCTGGAATTGCAGTAGGTGTTGTCCTTAGTCAGAATCAGCATCCAATTGCTTATTTTTCAAAGAAAATGTCTAATAGGATGCAAAAACAATCTGTTTATGTCAGAGAGCTGTATACTATTACAAAAGCTTTAGATAAATTTAGACATTATCTTCTGGGCCATCACTTTATTATAAAGACTGACCAGAAAAGTCTGAAGCAATTGCTGGATCAGACCCTTTAAACCCCTGAGTAACAATAGTGGCTTCCAAAATTCTGAGGATATGACTTTGAGATCTAATATAAAGCTGGGGAAGAAAACATTGTTGCAGATGCTTTATCCAGGAGTTTTTCCATTGCTTGGTTTGAACCTAACTATGTTTGGTTGCAACAGTTGGTGGACTTAACCCCAAAAGATCCTAAGTTGTCTCAAGTGTATAACAATTGTCTTCAGGTTCACTATCCACATGCTGAATATTCTATTAAGGAGGGTATGCTTTTTTGGAAGGATCGTATTATGGTGTCAAATAATCCCACTCTCATTAAGCAAATAATCCAAAAGTTTCATAATTCCAAAATTGGAGGTCATATCGGTATCATTGAGACCACTAGTAGAATTGGAAATCAATTTCATTGGACCAATATGCACCATGACATTCGAAAATATATCAATGAATGTCCAGTGTGTCAACAAGCGAAAGTGGATAATGCTTTACTCAAAAGGCTGCTGCAACCATTGCCTATTCCACAACGGGTTTGGGAGGATAATGCTATGGATTTTATCACTCATCTTCCAACGCTAATGGGTACACAACAATCATGGTTGTGATTGACAGATTGTCTAATTTTGCCTATTTCGTTCCTTTAAGATATGATTTTCCCAGCAAATTAGTAGCAAAAACTTTTATTGCACAAGTGGTAAAGATACACGACATTCCAAAATCCATAGTATCAGATAGGGATCGAGTTTTTATTAGCTCCTTTTGGAAACAATTGTTTAAATCTCAAGGAACTACATTAGCCATGGGGTCCGTGTGTCATCCTCAATCTGATGGCCAAACCGAGAATTTAAACAAGACATTAGAGATGTATTTGAGGTGCTATGTGTATGAGAATCCTAAGTCCTGGATTAATATGCTGCCATAGGCTCAGTATTGGTATAATACTTCCTTTCATCACAGTTTAGGTATGACTCCTTTTCAAGCGTTGTTTGGCAGACTTCCACCTAAGCTTGAAAGATATGAACAAAATCCTAAAGATATCATTTCAATGAAAGAAGCTCTGACAACAAGAGATCAAGTCTTATTACAACTAAAGGCCAATTTATTGAAATCTCAGAACTATATGAAACAACAAGCAGATAGAAGAAGGAGAGACATTCAATTGGAGGTGGGTGATCTGGATTTGGTTACGCTACAACCATATAGGCAACAATCCTTGGCCTTACGAACAAATAAAAAACTGGGACTCAAGTTTTTTGGGCCGTTTGAGGTGGTGGAAAAGATATGAGTTGTTGCTTATAGATTACAATTACCTGACACAGCTAAAATTCATCTGATGTTTCATATTTCTTTGCTCAAGAAATTCCAAGGTGATCTACCACAACAATATCTTCCCTTACCCCTCACAACATCAAAGTTTGGTCCTACAGTGCAGCCCTGGGACATACTACGGTGTATAGTGGTAACAAGGAATCACAAGAAGGTATCACAAGAATTAGTGCAGTGGGACATTTCAGATCCTAAAGAGTCTACTTGGGAGGATGTAGAAAAAGTAAAACAAGCGTATCCCTTGTTCAACCTTGAGGACAAGGTTGTTTTTGATGAGGAGGGTAATGTAACATGCATAAAAGAGAAAGGGCAAAAAAGAGAATGCACACATGAAATGGGTAAGGGACAAATGGGTAAATTGGCGGAGAATTCTAGTAACAAAGAAATTGTTAGAAAGAGCATGTG
Source organism: Vigna radiata var. radiata (assembly GCF_000741045.1). Taxonomy (NCBI): domain Eukaryota; kingdom Viridiplantae; phylum Streptophyta; class Magnoliopsida; order Fabales; family Fabaceae; genus Vigna; species Vigna radiata. The sequence goes on along the minus strand of NC_028352.1, from coordinate 11,132,847 downwards.
TACAGCCAAGAGAAACGCCTATTTGAAGGACTACGTGTGAGCAAAAGGAGGCAGGCATGTGGTATGAAGTTCTTCCTGAATTTTCTCTCTTTCGATGCCTTCTTTTCTATTCTGCTATAAATTCTGGTTTGCTCTCTGTCAGGTGGAATCCTATAATGTTCTAGCTCCGGCATCTTTACACACCATACTCTACACTAGTGCTTCTTTATTTCAGTTGTATTTGCAGTTGAATACACATACATTTCATACATCTATACTACACTCTGTTATTTCCCGTGCTTTAAATAAAATCATTTGTTTCACCACACTCTCTTTCTTATGAAAATTAACGAATGCATATTAAGTATGTCATAAATATTACATGAGAAATAAAAAACTGTAGAACAATAACACTTCACCACTTCTTCCATCTTTCTTACAATCTCTTGGGCCCTTTGTCCTATTGTGCTTGTTTTTTAGGACAATCTCCTAAGATTGCCATAAAAAAAGTTATTAAATCATAGCAAAATTTTAAAGAAAGAAGTATAGGTTTTATCTTTGTTCTTTCATCAAGTTGATAGTCAACAAAAGAAACCCAATGATCTTTATCTATTCCTTCTGGAGCCATGACAATCAACTTCTAAAACCGTCAAAAATTTAAAAGAAAAAAACATATATGCCATTATGTGTAAAATTATCAGAAATTAATAGTTTATTAAAACCGTCGAAAAATAATCTCTAGTAAAATTATATATTTTTGTAATTATGTTTAGTCAAAAATTAAGTTTTGTGTCAAGGTAATGTAAGTGTAATAATCAATTATTACGCTATTTAGGAAATATTTGTTTAATAATAAATAGAAATTAAAATCATAGATAAAATGTATAAAAATTGATAGACATTTTAAAAAAATCCATTAACTCAAAATAAAAATATATTGAACTTGATGATTTAAGGAAGTTTTCAAGTTTGAATTTATTAATAAAGAAATTTATTAAAATAAAGATATTGAACTAAAAGCATTATAAAATGTATATATACAATAAAATTATTTTTTAAACACACTTTTTTACTAAAGTTTTTTTTTGTTTCAATAGATTTACAGAAAGAGGAAGTGATACTCCTGTTTATTTCAACGAATTTGGTAGTAAACGAGGTGCAAATTTGAGAGAGAGAGTTAAATTGTATCTTCACAACGATTCTTAATGGTCCTTTTTTTAACCTTTTTTGCAATCTTTGTATGCCTGAGATTCATGTGTTGGAGAGAATCGATTTCTATCTTCAAAAATTTTGTTCAACCAGCCACCAATTGGTGGTCTTATTAGGTGCTGCTACTTGGTGGTGACGAATATGAGTGAGAAAAAGAATAAAACAATAAAGCCCACATAATGTAGATTTAGTAGGGTTTGGAAGAAGGAGAAAGCGGTTGAAGGAGGAAAAAAGTCGATTAAGAATCGATTCTCCCATTTTGTATATAGAGAATCAGTTTTCAAAAGTCATTGGAATCGATTCTTCACTGTTTAAGCCTATTAGTCAATTTTATTTTTTATTACGTGATTATGTAGTTTTTATTTTGTTGCTTCTATATTTTTTTTTTATTCTATGCTTATGTAGTTTTTGTTCTGTTCCTTCCATTATTGTTTTAGTTTTTTATCCTCTTACTTCTCAAGTTTTTTTATTTATTTAATAATAATAATAATAATAATAATTTCAATTCAATTTTAATTTTCATTATCTATATTTAAATTTATATCATATTTACTTTTAAGGATAAAGTAGTACTTTATCTAATTTTATCTATTAAAACATTTTTTTAAATCTATAGTATTTATCGAATCATATACAAATTTTCATGAATTTTAATCTCAAATCAATTTAAATTATATTATCATTTCTTTAATCTAAATAATTTCACTTTCAAATAAATAATGAGTTTATAAGTATTTTTTTTATACAGTATTTAATTTTGTCATTTTTACTGAAATTTTGACTAATACTCAACACTATTAAACAAAGGACAAGTCACAAAATTAAGATATATTGAACAAAGAACTATATTTTTTCCCTCATTAAATCCTTGAACTTTGTAAACTTTGAAAGAACTTTATTCTTCATACGATACTACAATATAAGATCAATAAAGAAAATGCTAACTATCCTATAAGAAGATAAGCACATCTAGCTATTTGGCATGTTGCTTAAATAAAAAAATGTTATTATTACATGGAGTACATTAAATGTATCCATCATTTTTAAACTCTTCAGAAAAGAACATTCAAGAGAAATGAAATTACTCAATGTCAGTTCTACTACTTTCCACCAAATGTCATGATTTTTATAGTAACACATTACTAGTCTCTAAAGGAATCATATCACAGAATTTCACCATTATACTTTTCAATGGAGGAAAAATAAAAAATTTAAGGGTTAAATGCATTTTTAAGTATATGAAATTTAATGTAAAATTAAAATTCGTATAAAACTTTGATACATTTTAATTGTTAAACTTTAAAAATAAATAAGTATAATTCTTTTATTTCCTTAATTTATTTTGACTTTTCAATTCTAATTGGTATTAAAGCGAAAAAATATTAAATAGTATAAAAAAACTCAAATGCATATATTTAACATGTCATCTTGATAGAAGTGAGTTTTAGGCCTAACTCAACCCCACAAATGGCTCTGATACTATGTTAGAAGTGGGTTTTAAGCCTAACTCAACCCCACAAAATCGGCTTGTAAGGTGAGGTTTGCACCTCACTTATATATTATAATTTGGCCTTATCTCTAGTCGATGTGGGACTTCCAACATATCTAAACATTAGATTTTACAGGAATTTGGATTATAAATGGTTATCAAACAAAACTTTACAATCATTATGTTAGTTGTGAAAGTGCAACATCTTTCATCTATAACTAATATATAAAACTTATTATTAATTGGATTACTATTATGAAATTTATTTTTCCTTTAGGAATTACTCAATTTCTTTTAACTTGTCCAACCATTTGTTTTACATTAATAAGTTACCTTTCATAGGTTCAATAACATATTCCTCATTATTTGACACTCAAGAAAACAAATTACATCCACTTGATAACTATTTTAATAATATAATATATTTTGTTCATATTTTAATTTTTAAGAAAATTATTAATTGAATGACCAAACTTATTAATTTCGAACAAGAAAGTAAAAGTAATCTATTTATTTTATTTCGTAGAACAATTTTATCCAACACAACATTATTATTTTATCTAACACATGTAAAGATAATTTATGATGAACAAGGTTTAAACTTGTTAATTAGACTCTCCTGGATACTTAGTTCTACTAATAAAATAAAACATCATGAAAAATACTAAAATAAGTTAAAAACAATAAATTTATAAATAAAACTTATTTACATATGTTAAAAATAACACACATAAGCTTATAAGCCCAAATATAAACTATCTACATTCCCCCATAAATATGAACATAAACATATACTTACTAAATTTTTTTATGAAGTATATTTCTTTAGAAGAATATTTTATATAGCTATTTAATATCTAATTTTTAAATTTTTAAAAAAGTATTTACTTTTATAGCAGAACCCTAATTAATTAATTTTATTTTATTTTGAATTTTAGTTCAAATAAATTATGTAAGTTAATACACTTTTTTTTTTCAGTAATACAATTTTCTTGGTGAACTTCATTAATATTATTTAGTTATATCTATTGTTTTATTCAATTTGTACTATTTTTTCTTCTATTTTATATAACATACAATTTTTTTAGTTTAAAAATTTACTTCAATTTGTTAGAATTATTCTTATGTTTTTTTTACTAAAAATTAGGTTAATATATTATGAAGGAGGTAATTTTATTTTGACGTTCAACAAATTCTTACATATTTTACATTTATTATTTTACCTTTCAATCTTTCTCTTATTTTATAGATACAAAATGTCAATTTTGTTAATGACCAAATTATTCTTGAAAAGCATTTCTTTTATACTAGATGTATCATCTGACAACTTACTTTTAGAAATAATTAGATCATTAAAAAAAGTTAACTTTTTTATTTATAAAAAAGAAAGGAGAGAAATTAAAAAATAAAATAGTGAACGTAAAATATTTTAAAAAATTTATTGGATGTGAAAATAATAGTATCCTGATAGTTTAATTGGTCGCATAACTTGTTACAAATAGTTTCTCTTTCAAACATGATGTAAATTTGTTGTTTGATATATTCTTACCATTATTCTAGTATAATGAAAACGGATTAACTCAAATTTTTTATAACAGTGGAATCAAAATGTTTATTTAATTTCTTAAATATTATTATAAAAAGTAGTAGTTTAAAATTAAAACATGACGACAAATAAATTAAATATTCAAACATTATTGACCAACTTTCTAATATTTTAAAAGATCAAATTTTGAATTATATATATAATTAGAAGTAGGAAATAATTATAATAAAAAAATTAAAAACATTAAAAATATTAATAAAGTGTTTATGTTGGTGTTATAGGTCAATCCACCTTTAACATGATTCAAAAGTGTTTAACTTGTGGGTTAAGTAAGCGGAGTTCAATTCAATCCTCTTTTGTAAAAAATAAAATATTTTCAATCCAACTTGGTTCGAACTCCTTGAGAGTTAGGTTGACTTATAAGTATGAGTACATTTTGACATCTTTATTTGTAGTAGATTATTTGAAAAAGTGCAAGTCTTCACCATTGTGATTGGAAATGTGAAAATTCTTAAACTTTTATTGCAAATTCCATTCTCCATAGGTAAACCACTTTCACTGTTTTGGAAACTCCAAGTGAAAGAAATGTCACAAACCCCAAATAACATGATACTTATAATGAAAGAAATAAAAATGGTGTATAAGTTTACTAGAAGTGGTTGATTCTATAGTTGGCAATCTCTCAGTAGAATTGCTTGAGTGGTAGCGGAGAAGCAGTGTTGGTCCTGATTTGTCTAAGTTCACTCCTGGCCTCGCTTCTTCTTGTAACACTTAAGCAAATGTTATCAAAGTACAGGGGAAAAAATTGTTTCTCCACCAATATTCAATAAACTATTATATCATTAAATGTTAAAAGGAGAAGGAATGTCAAGATAACATTCCTTAAATCTTGGAACATAAAGAAGAATGATGAATACAATTTTATTATTGGTTCATGGCCAAACATACAAAAAGTAAATTTAATCATTTTAGAGAATTGGTCTTAACACATTAGTGATAAAAGGTTTTTGAAAGATTCTTTTGATGACATATTCACCATGAAACATGCTTATGAGCTTATTTGTAGCTAATACTATCAAATAAATCCAAAATTTATATTGTATACCCCAATTCTTAACAAAATCATATCCCAATTCCTGATAAAATAGAATGTGAAAGCAAACTTGAAATTGTCCTAAAAATTATATGAATCGTCCGATTAATAGAAGGCCTTAGGTACTTTTACGTCAGACTTATATTTGTACCTTGGTTAGTAGGGATTTATGCTTCTACCTTAGATGGTAGGAATTTATAGATAAAGAAAATATATGTATTGTATGATTTTATATGTAATATATGATTTTGGACAAAAATAATAATAGAGTATAAAAACCTCAAAAGGGTGTGGGAAGAGCTTCACTGGGCCCAACAATGGGTACAAATTGTTCTTACTAGAATCCATAGTGATTACATACCCCCTAGCCATGGTCAAAAATTTACAAGAAGAGTTGAAGTCACCTATGAAGATGGTCTAAACTTTGGAGCCATTATGGAGCATAGCTTAGAGTAGTATAGGTTTAATTTAGACCATGCATTTTGGCCAAGTATTGTAGGTTTGTTTAAGGCTTGTATTAAGGCCTAATTAGTGTAGAATTTTTCTTTAATTGGGCATCCAAACCATGTGGAAAGTATGTGTCATGTGTCATATACTTCCATTGGAGAGAATTTACTTTTAGTAGTGACTACATGGCAGTCTAGGAATGAAGAGGATTGTGTTTTGTGAGTGGCCACAAGTCCTCCCCTCATTGGAGAGGATTTGTGGGCACTTGTCCACTCCTTAGAAGGCCTCATTTTTTTCCAATGAGTGCAAAGGTGGAAGATCATGCTTTTAGGGTTTTTAGGAGACACCATTGCCTAGATATATGAGTGTCTCCTCTCTTGTAATCATCTTTGATGTTGAGTAATGTTATGTTGCCTATTTTTAGCCATACTACTCATCTAGATCAAGACTAGAGCAACCCATGAGGTCCCTCTAATCACCTTCCTCTTAGAGTTGGCCTAACCTCTCTTACCCACACCACCACCATTTAACCACCATATGACCATGGGCTTCTAGCCTCACAAATACCATAGCTTTTGCATTTCCAACCCTTATCCTTGATGATCCACCATAATTCCACACCACATATCTTAAAGGGACCATCTCTATATCATCCTTCTAGCTTTGGTCCAACCTAACTAGGAGATTGCTATCACATAGCATGGACCTTTAGATAGGTGGCAAGATCCAAGTAGTGCCTTGAATTCTCCTAATGGCTTAAATCAATTTCCTCGTTGTTTAGAGAGAAAATATCCATCTACAAAAGACTCTCCAACACTAAAGTCAATAAGAGAATATTATGATCAATGAGAATAGAGTAATAAGTATGAATTGAATTATACTCCCTTGGAAAATACCACATGTATTTATAAGGTGTCTAGTCTCTATGCAATTTGTTCCAAAATCCAAAGTATCAATGAAAATAGATAATCAAAACTTACCACATATGTGATTATGATATATTAGGATGATAATAACAATAATATATTGTTTAAATATATTAACCATTAGGTATAAAAGAATATTTATGATATAATTAAACTACCGAGTGAAGTACACAAGAAAACACTAGAGGGCAGAGGGGTGTGAATAATATTTTCAAAATATTTTCACAAAGTAACATCTAATGGCTTGAGATTATACAAAAGTGAACTTTGTTTAGACATTGAGTTTATGAGATAGGTAAGTAAAAATTCTTTTAGATGATGGCATAAGAATCTTAACAATAGTTTTCACAAGAAGAAAAGAATAAGGCACAATTTTTATGTTGGTTCAATCAATCTTGAGCTACGTCCAGTTCTTTCTTAATAACTCTTAAGAGGCTCCATTAATCTTTCTGTTGATAGGGGGGACAATATAAGTGTTGAACCCAATCTCTAATGCTTTGGTTTTTTATGATGACAACACATTGAATGTAAAAACACATATATGTTTTTCTGACACAAAAAAAAATGTATATTTGTGTTTGATACATATGTTGGATTACAAATGTCTCTGTATGTTTAATACATATGATATCATGTTGATTGGTCTACATACTATTATGATCATAACTGTGTTTATATAATTTGTATGCATGCTAAATGTTTTTATGAGATAAAACATCAAGCATAAAGCAATTTTGTATGATACAATCGATTATAGTGATTTTGTAATCAATGGAGTTCATCTGGGATAGCTTATGTTTTAAACTGTGACAAAACAACAAGTTTTAACCAATTACATTAAGTTTAAAATCAATTAAAACTCATGGTTTTGCAAACATCATTTTGAAATGTGCTGTGATGAATTTTGAAGAGAAAAAATTTTCAAAATTTGTTTAAGTGTTTAGCTTAATTGATTACACACAATTGATTACACTGTGGGTGTAATCAATTATGTCTGTTATGTTTTGAAAACTATTTTAAAGCTAAGTCATAATTGTTTTAACAGTCATATTTTTAAATATGTTGACTGACATTTATTGCGAATTACATTAATTATGCATTCAATTAGATATGTTTGAATTGTAATTTTGTTACATCTCTCATCTATGTAACTCATTACATTACTAACGTAATTGATTAATCTGCGTTTGTCATGAGATTACTATATATTGACGCACTGCACATTGTACTGTAACGAATTGATCATTCTAAATTTTCATATTTGATATCTTTGATTTGAGAAAAGTGGTATAGGTGTGTGAGAAGCTCCAAGAACCAAGATTCAAAGATTTGGAAGAAACTTGAAGGATTCTTGAGAGAAGAACTGTGAACGTAATTGGCTTATCACTACTGAAGTGTTTCTATGTTGATCAGAAACGTGTTTTTGCAATCTCGAGTTGTGTTTCCCTGTTCGTGCCTGATAGGAAGAAGAATAAGGGGTTCTTGACTTTGAGAGGTGGTCTCAAAGGGTACTGCAGCAAGGACGTGTGGTTCTTTGTGCAAGTGTTTTCTTTCTATATTTGATTGTTGAGTGGGAGATGTGTTTACATTGTGAGAGTGTTCTTTGTTAAATGTAGAGAAAATAAGAGTCTTAGAAATAAGGTAGTCTTAAGAATTTGGTATTTTTGTTTGATAATTAGTGTTCTTGAGTGTATAGTTTTATTGAGACATAATTATTATGTTATTTCTTTTAAGGGTTAAATATGTTTTTAGTCCCTATATTTTGGGGCGATTTTGGTTTTATTCCATTCTCAAACTAAGGTACAATTTAGTCCTTTAACTTTAGAAAACTCTGGTTTTAGTCCTTTTTACCAAATTTTTTTACTTTATTTGTTGTTTCAAGCACGTTTCATTATAGCATTTGAATTGTTTACACTGTTTGACACATTTTTGCTTCAATGTTAACTGAGAAACGCATTTGAAACAACAAATAAAGTTAAAAAAAATTGGTAAAAAAGCCTAAAACCAGAGTTTTCTAAAGTTGAAGGACTAAATTGTACTTTAGTTTAAAAATGAACTAAAACCAAAGTCGTCCCGAAGTATATGAACTAAAAACATATTTAACCCTTCCTTTAATTATATTTATATTTTAGCCTAAGGACAAAATAGTCTTTTACTTTTATTTAAATGGTTTAGAAATTAAATAATGAGGGTAGGAAGTAAAAAGAGTTGGAATTGAATAAAATAAAATTAAAGGCTAGTAATCATGATATACAAGGGAATTAAAAATTATAGATAAATTTGGTTTTAAAAATATATTATAATAAGAGATAAAATATTAAAGATAAGGTGGAGTTGATTTATAAATAATAACACATAGAGAGATGTGTGTTTAGAAACCTTAAAAACTCAAAATTAGAGAAAAAGGTATACAAAAAAGACTTTTAGGTGAGAAGAGAAAGAACAACATAAATCCTTAGTGCAAAGGAAGATGGATAGTTTTGAAAGTGTAGATAAAACTTTTGAATTGGCTAAGATATAAAGGAAGTTTACTTTTGATTTATTCTATGATGATGAATGTGGATATATCCTTGAACTTTTTAAAGTTATGATGAATGTTTATTGCATTCACATATTTGTTAATTTAATTTGAATGTTTATGCATTTATTGGTTCTTGAATAATTGGTGACTTGATAAACATCAATAAATTTATATTTTAATTTGATTAATAAACATTGATGTATTATTACGGTGATACACATATGGTTTTTATAGAATTGAATCTGAAACAAGATAGAAATTTGGGTTCTTTTATTAATATCAAAGATATATTAAAAGTAGGACTTTGATTTCATTATAATTAAAATTAAATTAGCGATTTGAGTTCTTTCTAATTATAATTAATTATAATTAAGAATTGATTAGGGATAGAATTTTATTTAACGGAGAATTAAAAATTAATTAGTGAGATGTTCTTTTGCTATGAATATTAATTGTTTTTCCTAATTAATTTTCTACATTCAGATTTTAATTAAACACATATTAATGTTTAAGGTGTTTCCATTAATTATAATTATAGATTGATTAGGGTTGAGTTTAATTGTTATTTTCTAAACCTAATTAAAATCCTAATCAGTTTTTCTGATTAATCACCCTAAATTTGAATTCTGAACCCACAATTCATATCGGTTTCACGGGTTCCACTGTAACAATTAAATTATTATGATTTTCTGGTGATTTTCAACCGCATGTGTTAAGAAACAATTTGCAGTGATCAAGCAACCTAGGCAATTAATTAGTCAAAAAATTGAAATAACTAATTGGGAGAGATTGATGATTTTAACATAATCGGTGTCTGAAATTTCTGTTCTTTTGAGGAAAAAAAAAAAAGGAAAGCAAAAGGTTTCACAAAGAGACAAAGAGAGTGTGGAGTTTATCATTTTAGCCCAAAGTCCAAGAGTGTGTGCAGAGGATTCATGCTGGAAAATGAAACATTTTTTTGAATGTAGATTAAGGTATAAAATGGAACTGAAAAGAAGCTGAGACATTCGATAAAGTTTTCATCATATGGTATTGAAGTTGCTAATGAACGGGTATAAGAAGATTTAGAATTTAAAAAAAAATAAATAGTTAAATTAATATAGAATATTTTTGGAATTAAAGAAATAGTGGGAAGGTGTAGTAACCCTTAGGATAGTGGAGGGTATAAGATATTTTTGAAATTAAAGAAATAGTAGGAGGTGTAGGAAGCACTTGGAGTGGTAGAGAGAGTACCATCCTTTTGGGGGTTACTCCCTGTACCTCCCCAATTCCAACCCCCACTCCCCCAATTTTTCTGGATTTTTTTTTTAAATACAAAAATAACCTTTTTGTAGTTTTTATTTTTACCATTTTACCCCTATTTACTAAAGTTAACCTACCCTACCCCTCTTACACTCTGAACACACAGAGACCCTCATTCACGTATTCCCACCCCCACCAAAGCTTTTCATTTTGAATTGAAATGCTCTCTACAACTCTCACTCTCCCAGTCCTCCTCTGAACCTTGCTTTGTGCGGCCTGTTGTTGTGCGGCGGGTGGCGGTGCGGTGAGTGTGTGGCGGTCCAGCGCGGTGCGGAGAGGTGTAGACGTTGGTTTCGTTTTGCGGGTGTGTTGGGCGGTGCAGTTGTGTTTGGTGCTTTGCAGCCGGTGTGTGCGGCGGCGCGGAGGGTGTTGGTGCGGCGGAGTGTTGCGGCGGTGCAGGGCGGTGGTTCTTCTTCGTTCGTTTCGACAGGTTAGTTTCTTTTTGTTTCTTCTATTTTTTTTAATGTATGTAATGTGCAGGATTGGGTAGCTTTCCCTATGGTTGATATTTGGTTGGTGTGTTTGTTGAGTTTTCTGTGGTCTGCTGCTGTTGAGTTCTGTGTTTTGTGTGCTCTGTGTTGTGTGTATTGAGGAAGAAGACATCCAGACACTGAAACAGATGTCCATTTTCGTCGATGGATGTCGACATCCGTTTCCTATTTTTATGTTTTTATTTTATTTTATAAGTAATTATATTTTAACTTTTTATTTTCAATTAATTTTGTTACATACTTATTTTGTTTTAATTTTTTTTATTAGTTTATTGTATTTATAATTAATTTATAAAGTATTTAAATTTAATTTTATATAAGTAATTATATTTTAACTTTTTATTTTCAATTAAATTTTTACGTACTTATTTTGTTTTAATTTTTTT
>NC_028352.1:11119845-11121178 GCF_000741045.1 Vigna radiata var. radiata | reverse complement strand
AAAAAATGAAACTAATAAAAACAAATCTTAAAAAATAAAAGTAATAAAAACAAATCTTAAAAAATAAAACTAACAAAAACATAATCTAAAATAATCTAAAATAATATAGAAAACGCTTAAACGGATGTGGGAATCTGTTAACGGATGTCAACATCCGTTTAAGGGTAAACGGAAGTCGCCATCCATTTTAACGGTTTTACAAAGGTATTACTAACCTCGACTCGAAGAGGATCGCTGGTTAAAGGTTTGATACAACACCACCACACCAATATAGAGATATAATAATTCAAGAACAAATTCTTCCAAAAGAAATCGATATCTCAATTATCACTTGAAATACAAAAAGAGTGGGAGAAAGAATTTCTAGAAAAATAGAAAAAAGAATTCCTGAGAAGAAAGCGTAAAGATGAAAGCATGAAGATAAAGAAAAAAAGAATAAATAGGTTATGTGGGGGTGGGAGAATAAAATTATAAAATTTTATTTCTAAATATAAATTTTTGCTAAAGGATAAAATTGGAATAGAAAAAATAGAGCTAAGGGTAAAAATGGAATGGGGGGTGGGGGTTGGAATTGGGGAGGTACAGGAAGTAACCCCCATCCTTTTTTGTCTTTTTCCCTCTAGGAGACACGCCCATTGGGCTTTATTCTGAATTCAGTTTTTGGTGGTTGGGTTCTGAAATTGGATTTGGAAATTTCTTTGAAGGGTTTGAATGGGTGTTGTTCCCTCCATCTCCTCAAGTGGGACCTACACCTCTCTATTTTTTTAATTTATTTTAAAAATATTTTACCTCTCTCCATTATTTTCTTTTGGATAATGATATTTAGACAACATTTAAACATTGATTATGTGTCAATCTGTGAATGGTAAAAAACTACTCCACTATGATTATTATTATTGATTGTGGAGTAATTTTTTACCATTCACAGATTGACACATAATCAATGTTCAAATGTTGTCAACAAAATATTGTCTAAATATCATTATCCTTTTCTTTTATTCTAAAAATACCCTACACTTCCCTACTATCCTTAACAATCTTTCTCTTTCTCTCCCTACATTAATAGAGCATTTACATGGCTCATTAATGGACCACTTACATTACTCAAATTTGAACTTGTAATCTTAAATAAGTTTGATTCAATTTTATTTTTGCTGTTGAATATATTTTTTTCTTTTCAAATAACTTAATAAATGGTAAAATTTTATTTTAAATTTCTAGAAAAATGTTTATATGTGTTTTTTTTACATATAATATCTATAATTTTTAACATAAAATTCAAAGGAAACTTCAATATTACTACTTCCACCATTTCCATTTTATAAAATTAAAA
>NC_028352.1:11114910-11118065 GCF_000741045.1 Vigna radiata var. radiata | reverse complement strand
ATTATTTATCTAATGAATTAAATATTTTATTCATGTTATTTGAGTCAAACATGTCGGTAAGTTAAAACATAATATAATGTTAAAAATTATAGATATTATATGTAAAAAAAAAACACATATATATAAACATTTTTCTAGAAATTTAGAACAAAATTTTACTATTTATTAAGTAATTTGAAAAGAAAAAAACATATTCAACAACAAAAATAACATTGAGTCAAACTTATTTAATAAAATATATCACAAGTTCAAATCTGAGTCATGTAAATACTCCATTAATGAGCCATGTAAATACTCCATTAATGTAGAAAAAGAAAGAGAAAAATTGTTAAGAATAGTGGGAGGTGTAGGATACTTTTAGAATAAAAGAAAATAGTAAAGAGATATAAAATATTTTTAAAATAAATTAAAATAATGGGGAGGTACAGGTCCCATTTGGAAAGGTGGAGGGAATAACACCCTATTTGAATTAGGGAAGTGTTGGGATTTCGATTCTCACAGTTTTAAACTGTGGTGGCTGTTGGTGTTTGCGCCGGTGAAGCAGCGTCATGTTAGTTGACCGTGGAGTCACTGGGCCTGATTTGGACTGATAGATTGGAGTAGACTTTTTGGCTTTTGTGGGCCAGCGTTGCATGTTTGGAGAGACTTCGAGTCCTCCCTACACTTATCCATTATTTTTTTTTCTAAAAATGTTTTATATTAATATTTAACTTTATTTACTTTTTTTTTTAAAATCTTAAATCTCCCTATATCTCTCAAATTCTATCTTCTTTCTTATGGTCAACAATTGTACCACTAAGAAGACGACGACGACTCATGGAAGGACTTACTTTTGGTTTCTTGAAGATATTAACAAAAAGGGACCAATATAATAAAAGTAGATAGTTTTATGATGTTTATGGTATTAGAAAATGTAGGAAACCTTTAATATTTTGTTATTTAATATTAGAAGCATATATTTATGTGGTAGGAATATTTATAATGAAGATTTAAAATAAATGTAGCTTTCATCCCATCCCTTTGTCTTCTTAGGACACCATAAGGAGATGTGTTTAAGCCATGGAACGGAAGGATATTTAGGAAAATTTAATAAAGTGTGTGCCTATCCCTCCACTTCCACTTCTTCCTACAAAACCTATCTCAGATTCATTCTTCCCTTAATTCCTCTGTTGCGTCCTCTATATCACTGGTTACTGTTATTATTTTCACATAACATCCAACTCAATGATCCATCAATTTAAACTGAGTAGGCAGACAAAGTTTACGAATGCAGAAATTTGCAATCTTTTATTTGGACCAAGTTGAACTCCCTCGCAAACTCAGAAGTGTTTCAAATTATAAGTTCCTAACACTTGGACATAGAAAGTATCATGGTTGCTGTGACAAATCAACTTATCTTAACTAAGTACTGACACTTTAATGAGGTATGGGCGGAAAAAAGATTGAGAAATCCTTTCAAGATGCATAAAGAAAGCAATTGTCTTTGCCTTTCCATGTCATACACACTCGTCTATTTATGAATCAGAGAGACAAGATGACTCAGCTCCACCAATGGATAACTAGACAAACGTACGACAGATCTAACAGAAAACAAAGAAATCAATCCATTTTACTTTTAGTCCTCCCACCGACAATGGTATCAGAGAACTCCACGATGTGGAGAATACTATTTGGATAGAACAGACGGTTTAGCTCTATCAAAGACACAATAGAGTGGAGTTGTCATAATTGAATAAGCCAATAACATTCTCAACAAACAGCTAAGTTCAGCATAAAAATTCACAGCCGAGCTCGTGAACTCTGAATCACATACTTCTCTGAAATTAAGAATCATAGACTGAGCCAGTGTGAAAGACATGAACCTGTTATGGATGAGAGCATGTTATTGCAACTTAGGCGGGTATCGCATAAGGAAACCAAGAGATTGGCCCCCCATTCGCTGAAAAAGAAATGAGAAACAATAAATTGAACATTTGCTAAACTAAAATTGATGAACACAAGAAAAAGAAAAGGAGAAAAATGTAAAAAAACCTTTTGAAGTTTAGTTGATGAATACCCATGGAAAGAATCACCTGAGAAAAACCAGTAATCATATCACGGACCATTTCTACAGTAAAACTTAATAGAACAAAGCAAGAAATTGATTCTAATAATTAGAATTGAAAATAATAAATGATGTTTCTAAAATTAAATTGATTGGAAATCAAATTAATTAAAAGTATAATTTGAAATAAAAGTTAATTGGGTTGAAAAAGTAAAATAATAGTCTTATTGATTAATGGTTTCAACAAGAAAATAATTTAGTCTTAATGATTAATGGTAACAAAAAAAGAAAATAATGAAGTTTTAATGATTAATTAAAATAATAAATGAAGTTTTTTTTATTTATTTGATTTGCAATATATTGTTTAAATGAAACCTATGATAAGTTCATTATGTACATTGCATTTTTTGAATGAGATCTTATATTTTACGTAATGAATTAATTTAATTGTTTCTTTCTGGATATTGAGTTATATTATAATTGCACTCTATTATTAGACTAGGACCTACGAGAGGTTTTTATTGGATTCCCATAAGAATATAGATGATACGGTATAAGTTGATGTATGAATAAAGTTAGGCAGGGAATGAGAATAGTCATTGCGGTTAAGTTCAGAATTGGCTTGTGGTTGAGATTTGGAGCATGAGTGAGTGTTGTGGTGTACCTAAATAGGTGAGTGATGAGCATGAAGAGTGGAGGATAAAGTCTACTTGTTGTACCTAGTAAATCCTAGTATTATCTATGGATAGGTGCTTCCTTTTACCTTGTGTGCATTGAAGGTTATTTAGGTATTGAGTCTTCTTTGTATGGGGTGAAGGTGTCTTCCTTGTTCTTGTGTGGCAGGATTACATGTTCCTTAGCTGGATTACGGGACTACTCGAATGTATTTGTATGGGGAATCTACAGATTGGGTTGTAGGGGTGGCTATAGTCGGTGAGGTAGGGTACATCAGCGAGACTGGCTCTTTCCATTATGGTGTTTATGGTTTAGTGATGCTCATGATTTGTTTATAACTGGGATAGTCATGGGTATGTGTGTGTGTGTGTGTGTATATATATATATATATATATATATATATATATATATATATATATATATATATATATATATA
>NC_028352.1:11112265-11114842 GCF_000741045.1 Vigna radiata var. radiata | reverse complement strand
TGTGTGTGTGTGTGTGTATATATATATATATATATATATATATATATATATATATATATATATATATATATATATATATATATATATATATATATGATGATGATCATGGTATGGAATGCTTCAGGTAATGTGATATTGATAGTAGTGTTACGATAATAATTATAGTGAGTAGTTATCATAGGTGCTACTGAATAGACCAAGGGTCAAGGATCAAGAGTCGGGGATTTAGTAACTAGACAGGGCTGATGGTTATGTTAGAAGTTTAAGAATCCTATTGTTATTACTATTGAGTATGAGATGGTTGTTATAATTGATATATTCATTGTATTTAATATTGTTATTATGATTATTTTAAAATTAGCTTACCCTATACATGTTTGTGTGCGCATGTGAATGCGATGATCATATAATGTGTGATGTTATACGTGAGCATATGATGTTATAGATGGTGTTGAGGCATAAAAGATTCGTGAGATGAAGGGCGACAAACTTGAGATTTCATTTTCAGTTATTACTTCTGAACTTTGAGACAATGTAATTGAAGTATTTTTATTTCCTTCATTATTTTCATTAGACAAATGTTTTGGACCTATTATGTTTTATGCACGATGATATGTTGAGGTTTTTGAAAATACGTTTTCGCGAGAGGATAAAGATTTGAAATTTATCGGTTTTTGTAAGCCCGTGACATCCCTAAGTTGGGGTGTTATATAAAACCTTTGGTGTAAATCTCAAATCATTATAGTGAAAGATCCTTCAATCTAAGGTTGATTGAAAGGGAAACTGGATGTAGGCATTGAGTCCGAAATAGGATAAAAACCTTGTGTTTGTTCTTCTCTCCTTATCTCTTTTACTTTCATTGCATACACGTATTACTTAGATTACAAGAAAGATTAAAGATCATTCAAAGTTTGTGAAAAGATTTAAAAGGATTCATTTTTAGTAATAACCAATTCACACCCCTTCATGGTATTGAGAAACAAGACACTTCTTTTCTAACACTTTCAATATTACAACGAGTTATTATTACACCACTCCTGGTTCCTTAGACAACATATCTAATCCTAGTTTAGCCTCTCCAGGTTCTATCCCTAGACAATTGTCTAGACCAAGTATTCTTACACCAATCCTGGTTCCAAGTATAACCATTTCTTGGCTGAGTTTTATCTGCCACTCTTGGCACCTTTAGACAACACGTCTAGTCCGAGTTTAGCCTAGGATCTATCCCTAGACAATTGTCTAGACTAAGTTTAACCACTCCTGGTTAAGTATAACTCAGTCTTGGTTGATTATTATTCGTTACTCCTAACACCCAAGTATTCTTACACCACTCCTAGTTTTCAAATGTATGATCACTAAATGGAAATAACTCTCTTAAAGAGAATGTTTAGTCAATACAAAATATTCCCAATTTCTTGTAATTTCTCTCTCTTTCTCTTCCTTTTTGAGTGAAGACATCAGACGATATAAGCTCAGAGTAAAACACTTGATTTATTTTGACTCTTTTGTTTTCTTTCTTCTCTTCTTTGAACATTTGCGTTAGACGCTATGAGCACAGAGATAAACTTCAGAGTAGATTTTCAACAAGGTTTTCTTTTCTTTTCTTTTCTTTTTTTTTTCTCTTTTTTCTTTCTAAAAGATTTTGATGTTGTATGCTCGAGATGAAGTGGCAAGAAGTGATGATGATTCTTTCTTCATTCTTACTAATCACTTTCTCAATCTCTTCTCCTAGAGCTTGCTTTCATTTACTCTTTTTCATATTTCTTGTGTTGAGAAACATTGGACGATATAAGCTTTGAGATGAGGTAGAGTTTAAATGAATAGTGATCTTTCTTGAGCATAGTCTCTCTTTTTTTTTCTCTTCTTTTCTTATTCTATTTTTCACCTTTTCTATATTTCTTCTTTAACCACCCTTCTACATCTTTTTCAATAACAACTTTGTTTTCTTTAGTTGATCTTATTTATATAGTCTTTCTTGAGATATGACCATTGGATGCTGAATTGATTTTGGGAGGATAGTTAGCCTTTAAGTGGGAGGTCAATCTTTAGTCTTTTTCGCAGAGGTACAATGCTTTTTCAACGTTTACATTAAAGAGTAGCTTGTATGGCTTTATCAGAGTAGAAGCCTTTAGTCTTCTCTCAACGTCTTTATCCTTCGTGTGCAGATATTCTGATTAATCCTTTGCGTATTCTTGTTTTGCACAGATAACTGTTAACTCTTTGGCAAGTGTACCAAATTGTCTAAAGTAATAAACCGGTAAGACCGGATATCATTTCCCAAGAGACTCGTGTAACTAGACAATCGTATAATTTCTAACTAACCTAGACTAAAGAATGTTTCCATAATTTGAGTTTTGGTGAATTTTAAGTAACTATAAAGCATAAATGATAAAAATGATCTTAAGCACTCAAACACTTTGAAATGGAGAGATTGGAAATGCAATGGAATGATATTGTTGGGGGTATGCTTTCACCAACTTCACTCTTATGTAAATAAAATTACTTCCTCTTCATTAAATTGCCAAAGTCAATCTACTAAATTACTCAAACCCCAATCCCTTGGTAGAAAGAGCCTAG
>NC_028352.1:11105505-11107410 GCF_000741045.1 Vigna radiata var. radiata | reverse complement strand
TGCAAAAAGATCCAAAGTCCCTCGCGTTTTTGGTCTAAAAAGACCTAATTTTTCCACATCAGCATTGCCACTGCTCAGCTGCACCCCAGCTGCAGCCCAGCTGCAGCCTTCCAGAAAGCTGGGCGCTCAGCTGCACCCCAGCTGCAGCCCAGCTTCAGCCTTCCAGAGAGCTGGGCGCTCAGCTGCACCCTAGCTACACCCCAGCTGCAGCCTTCCAGAGAGCTGGGCGCTCAGCTGCACCCCAGCTGCAGCCTTACAGAGGAGAATGGGGCTCAGCTGCACCCCAGTGGCAGCACAATCTTTGCTCAATATTTCCTCTTTTACATTCATTCTTGCTTCTGTGGTTCTTCCATTCGTCGGTTTGGCCAACAAGCTTCATGTACATGATCTAACAACCAAAAAGTGGGGATTAGTGAAGCAATTTAAAAGAATTCAACTAAAGATGTAGCTACTTAGAAACTTAACAAATTGAGGCATAAGGAAGGTATAAAGCTAAGAAAGAGTTGACATTTTCTTTCAATTCACTACTGAAATCATAGCAAAATATGTCATTATCAATAACAAGGATAAGTTATACAAGCAAAATAGCACTTTATAGACGTTAATTTGTGCTACTTGTTCAAAACATCTTGTCATACGACTTGTCAATAATTAATGCATCGTTTAAGTATATTGTTCAAGGAAGGTTGGACGATGTATAACACTTTTGCAGTAGACGACACAAAGCATTAGACTCTTATGTAAAAATGTGTTAGATGTATATTTTGGCGTGCTTTTCATTTAGATTATGTTCTTTATAAGATACTTTTGTTTAGAACATTTTTTTTATGTACTACGTTAAGCTTCAGTGTTTTTATGATTCTCAAGAATAGATATTTCAATTAGAGAGCTTTTGAACATATCCTACTCTTTTGTACATATTCTTGAAAATAGTTCCTTTTTGAAATGTTTTTCTTTTCATCTCTCCATGAGTACAACTCCTTAATCATATGATCTTTAAAACTTTCGTATAGGCTTTTCTTATTGATCAGATGCTTCCTGTAAACAATATGTTAGACGACATAGACTTCAGGAAAACATTGTTGTGTATGTTCTTATCTTGAAAAGACTTGTATCAACAATTTGATGATTTGCGTAGGTTTTGGTATAAAGGTTGAGGTTTTCATTTAATTTGATTAAATGCTTAAACGTTTCAAGTCAAGTAGGCATTTATCTTTTTGAAAGATTTTTCATTTAATGCTTGTTGTTAAATTTCAAAATGTGGGTTGTTTGACAATCTAGTTTCTCTATATGATCTCCTCTTAACACCGATATTTGACCATATATAGTAATTGCACAAAAAATAACTTTATTAATATTTTTTTATCACTTTAGGTGATGATTGGACCTTGTTAGGTCAAACTCTTTAAAATAATTGTTGGACTGGATATATACAATAAAAAATAAATAAAATATGAACATGTGTTTTATATATGTATATTTAGTCAGAAATTAAAAATATGTGTAATAATTATTGTTTTATTACAATGTTCAAGAAATATTTATTTAATGATAAATAGAAATTAAAATTTTAATTTAAAGTAAAAAACAGGTAGTCATTATAAAAATAATCCATTCACTTCAAAGAAAAATGATGTTGATCTTGATAATTTAAAGAATTTTTCATGGAAAATTGTAAAATAGTAATTGTTCCTATCCAACACCAAATTATCTTAGTTGAATCTTGATAAGTGTGAAAAACAGTTGTTTTTACATTTATAAATTATCTCAATCTTGTAATTATTTATGTTTTTACTCAGTGAAAAGTTGTAATAGGAAGTAGATTGTTACATAAATTATTGTTCAGGAAAAGATGTATAAATGGGAAGCTGTTAGCCAATTCTCGCAGAGCGCAAGCAAATTAGA
>NC_028352.1:11022579-11105050 GCF_000741045.1 Vigna radiata var. radiata | reverse complement strand
TGTCATCACTCTCTTCAGAATCATCATCATCATCTTCTTCTTCCTCATCTTCATCAGCTGCTGCTTCACCTCCCCCAGCAGAATGGGACTGGTCCCCAGGCCAAGCAACATACTCATCAAAAGCAGCAGCAGACATAATGTTGAGCTCGGGCATTGCATAGCTTAAATCACGAAGCATCTGAGAAGTGGCGAGCTGACCCCGATGAATGGATGTCAGGTAGGGGAGGAGGTCAACCTGAGGTGCAGCCTGTGGTCGAGCACGTCGGCATGCTGGCAAAGGAGGAGGTGGTGCAACAGGACCATCATCATCAGGAAGACAATACTGCAAATAGAAAACAAGGTCTATCGTTTTTCGTGGCCTTTCAAAGGGTGGGGTGGAGACATCAACCCCTGCCAGCTGGCATAGGTGAGTAACGAGAGAAGGAAGTATAAAGGGAGCCTTAGAACCCGCTGCATGAGCACATTGGAAAATTTCTTTGGAGAGAAGATCACCCAAATTGATTGTCTTTCCGGTGGTGATGCAAAACAATATGAGAGATCGATGTGCAGTAGCATCAGAAACGTGTGAGCAAGGAGAAATGTTGGAAAGCATAAGAGCCATCCAAATCTTACACAAAGGTGTTAAATCAGATCTTTTGATGTGCACTGGTTGCCCTTGCCTGTTGCGTCTGAATGTACCCCCTGGGCGGCATATTGCTCTCTCAATAGCTTGATAATCAAAGTCCTCTTGTTGCAGCTGGGCAAGCTGACACAGAGTGTCTCCGCCTTCCCAATCAGTTTCAAGGAAGGAGTTAATGTTAGCAGCATCAAAAGAGATTCTTTTTCCCTTGACATAGCTCAAGAAAGGAATATCACTCTCAGAAAACTTTCTTGCATTGGTGTAAAACTCCTTTACTATGGCTATGTTTGCTGATTCAGGATAGCTGCCCAAATTGTTCCATTTTCTTCTACTAAGCTCCTCCAAGAAATTAGTAACCTCCCCTGGCTTTAAAGTGACAGTGCGTTCCATGAATAACCTTCTGCTTTGAACTGAGGCAAAGTGCTTCTTATGATCTTTGGTCAAGAACTTATCAGAGTAGAACTTTTCTTTCCTTTTTTGACCTTTTGAAGATTGCCCAGNAGTCATCTTTACCCGTTTGCCTGATGAAGAAGCCATACTGCATAAAAGACAACCAATTGAAAAGAGCATTTCATGGTTAGTGGTTAACAACATGCTTTGAACAAAAACTCAGCATAAAACCATCAGTGTGGCATCAAAGAACTGGGAAGAACATGTAGAAAAGAGGGCTGACAGCAAGCCCCAAGTAGACAGAACCAGATTGCAAAAAAGAAAAATTTTGAAAGCGGCCCTGCAGCGCCAGCGCTGGGCTGCAGCTAATTTGTACAGCTGAGCTGCACTGGACAGGGGTGCTGCCCTGCAGCGCCAGCGCTGGGCTGCACAGATTTTGTGCAGCTGAGCGGCACCTGGCAGAGGGCTCAAAATGCCCCTGATGCGTGAACATTTTTTTTTTTGTTTTTTGGGGTTTTTCAGCTTGTGAAGCAGTGATGAACATGTCCATAATTTAGGCAAAAATTAAGCTTAACAAAGTGCAATACTTACCCACTCATTCATAAGACAAAATCAAATTTTCACAAATCAATTGGTTCATAAAAAACCACCAAAAACAGCAGTAATTGACAATGCACTAGAATGTGTGTGATTGTGAGTGTCTGAGAACGTGGTAAGCAAGGAAATTGCAGCAGCACAACAACAATCACACACTTAAAGAAGCCTAGTCCATGCAATTAAAATCACAAACAGGAAACACACATTGAACCATCAAATTCTACAAATTGGCAAATGAATGGCACAACCTACTTGCAAGGAGTTGAATGAGTGGCACAAGCAAGACTCCACAGGTTGAGATGAGCGCTGCCCGTGGGTGTAGAGGCACTAAGAGTGGATGGGCTTGAGTGAAAATGGAGAAAGGTTGATTGAATGTGTGAATTTGATGAGAAGAGTTGAAAGATTGGAGTGGAAAATGAGAAAATGTGAGAATGAAGTAGAGGTTGGAGGGGTTGACGGTGATGGTTTGGCAAAGAGAGAAAGGGAAAGTGGTAGGAATTAGGTTTTAAACAACAAAAAGAAAGTGGGTCAAAGGGAAAAGTGAGATGGGTCAAAAAGGGGCTGGGATGTACGGTCAAAATGGGTCAAAAAGTGGCAAATAAAGCTGCAGCAAGACGCAGCGCTGGGCTGCACGTTTTGGTGCAGCTGGGCGGCATACCAGAAAAATGCCTCTGCTGGTGCAGCGCTCAGGTACCGCCCAGGTACCGCTCAACGGCAGTCTGGCAGATTTCAGTTTTTGCTGCAGCTGGCACACTTCACTTGGGGTTTTGACATCTGTCACTCCTTCAATCACAAGCAAGGTTGGATAGACACGTTTCTACTAATTAAAAACACCAGGAATTCACCATGAACTAAGGCAAATGCATGGATCTAAAAACATGTATATAGTAGATAATGCACCTAACTAAACATGTCAAGATTATGCTTTTGCACACAACACAAACCTAACTAAGTCAAAACACATCATTGCATCCTAACTCACACTAGAACACATCAAAACAAACAAAAATACTCCAAGACATACTCTTTCACACAAAAATCAACATTAACAACAATGCACTAGTCACAACCTACTAACTACCATCCAACTCAAACACTCAAAATTACCAATGCAAACTAAAACATAGTGAAACAAATTCACACCATCAAGACACAATCAAACAACAAAAATCACAGATAAGAAGAGGTTAAAAGGCTGGGTTGCCTCCCAGTAAGCGCTTGTTTAACGTCACGAGCCTGACACAATTATGCTCAAGGGTCAGAGAGATGGATAATTGTGGTGAGACGCTGAATCTCACCACCCAAGTAGTGTTTCAACCGCTGACCATTTACCACCCAACTTCTTTCTGGATCATCTGAGGAAGGATCAACCAATTCAATGGCTCCATGAGGTTTTACTTCCTTGATGGTGAAAGGTCCAGACCACTTTGACTTCAACTTGCCTTGAANTCTGTTAATTTCTTACTTTCAGTTAACTGAATCAGATTATAATTTGTTGTCAAATTGATTTTGATAAATACTGTTAAATTGAATAACGTAACACAAATTCCCTTGGGAGAATGATACTCTTAACTTTATCATTGTATTACTTGTAACAATTTGGTATACTTGCCAAAACGTTATCAAGTTTTTGGCGCCGTTGCCGGGGAATTTGATTGTTTTGTTATTTCAAGTCATTGTTTATCAAGTTCAATTCTGTTCCATTATCTGTAAATCCATTGTTCTAGTTTTTGTATATCTGTATATATTGTGTTCTGTTCTTGTGTTATTTCTTTGGGCCGATCTTTAGAGATTTTTGTTCTGCATGAGACGCAGAACATAATCTGAGAATTTATCGTTTGACTCTGAGATTGAGAGGACTGCCCGTAGAAATAATAGTAGGCGTAGAAGAAAAAACCGAAAAAAAAAGCTAGAGAAGCTAGCTTATTTGCTACTTCAAACACTTTTTCTTCTTCTGATCAAGAGGATAAAAGAATGGAGGGAAATCGTGATAATGAACAAAGAGATAGGCGTACGTGGGAAGATTTTGCTTTTGTGTTTGTACCTTCATCTTTCAACAGTATAGCCCGACCTGTAGTGATTGCGGCTAATATGGAAATGAGGCCATCATTGATTCACCTTGTTCAAAGTAACCCATTTTCAGGATTGTCACACGAAAATCCCTACNATCATCTGACAACTTTTAATGAATATTGCAATACTGTGAAAATGTTGAATGTGTCAGATGAGGCAANCAGACTTAGTCTCTTTCCCTTCTCTCTGGCTGGAGATGCCAAGAAATGGTTAAATTCCTTTCCTGAGGAAAGTCTGACTGGTTGGGATGACGTTGTGGCAAATTTTTTACATAAATATTTCCCTCAATCGAAGATAAATAAAGGCAAGCAGGAGATATCTTCTTTCCAACAGGAACCTGAAGAGACTTTGGGCAAGACATGGGATAGGTTCAAGGGGTTGCTTAGAAAGACTCTCATTCATGGGTTTGACGTTCCCACTCAATTAAACCTCTTCTTGGGAGGTTTAAAATCTCACACAAAGTTAATGTTAGATGCCTCAGCAGGAGGGAACATTAGGTTGAAGACACCTGATGAAGCCCATGAGATTATTGAAAATATGGCATCCAGTGACAATGACGTTCCAAGTGAGAGAGGGCAAAACCAAAAGAGGGGAATATTTGAGTTGCATTCCCAAGATGCCTTATTAGCCCAAAACAAAATTATTACTCAACACCTAGAGTCTCTGATGAAAAAGGTTTCACAACTACAACTCCAAAATGTATCACAGGCACAACATACTATGCAAGGTTGTGAACTGTGTGGTGGAGAGCACGAAAATGGACAATGTGTTATTCTAACCAATGCAAAGGAAGAGGTAAATTATATGGGAAGTCAAGGCCGTCAAGGAAATTTTGGAAATTATAATCAAGGTTGGAGACCTCATCCTAGCATGGGTCAGGCTAGTTCCAGTAGACCACCACCTCCACAGTTTCAACAACAACCCACTGATAGGACATCAAAACTGGAAGAAACTCTTCAACAATTCATGCATATGTCCTTATCAAATCAAAAGAGAACAGATGCTTCTATAAGGAATTTAGAAGTTCAAATGGGTCAGTTGGCCACGAAATTAGAAGAGAAGCCTGTAAATACATTTAGATCTAACACTGAACCAAATCCAAAAGAGCATTGCAAAGCTATAACTACAAGGAGTGGTAAAGTGTTAGAAAGTGTAGTTGTGAGGAAGGAGGATGAAAAAGAAAAATTAAGTGAAGAGCAAGAAGAGAAAGAAGAGAAAGTGGAGGAAGAAGAAGATAAAAAGAAGGAAGTGGAAGAGAGCCAAAAAGGGAAACAGATTGTAAATCCTTTACCGTATCCTAAGACATATTCTAGAAAGGAAAAGGAAAGTCAATTTTCTAGATTCATGGCTCTCTTCAAAAGGCTGGAAATCACAATTCCCTTTTCTAAAGAACTTCAACAGATGCCCTCTTATGCTAGATTCATGAAAGATCTGTTGACCAAAAAGAGAAAGTATATTGAGGAAGAAACAATAGAGGTGTAAGGGAATTGTAGTTCTATCATCCAAAAACTTCTACCACCAAAGTTCAAAGACCCTGGAAGTTTTACTATTCCATGTACAATTGGAAAGCTCCCCATTGGAAAAGCGTTGATAGACTTAGGGGCAAGCATTAATTTAATGCCTTTGTCTATGATAAAGAAGATAGGGGACATGGAAGTAAAACCAACAAGGATGACACTTCAACTAGCAGATAGGTCTGTAAAGTACCCATATGGAGTTATTGAAGATGTCTTGGTGAAAGTTGACAAATTCACTTTTCCAGTGGATTTTGTTATTCTTGACATGGAGGAGGATACTGAAGTCCCCCTCATATTGGGTAGACCATTTATGAAAACTACTAGGGTGATAATTGATGTTGACGACGGTCATCTTAAGGTGAGGTTGCATGATGAGACTGTAACTTTCAATGTTGTGGAAGCAATGCAACACCCCAGGGATAGAGGAAATTGTTTTAGAGTGGAAGTTTTGGATGATGTGGTTGAAAAAGTGAAGAACCAGATGTANGTGAAATCNCCTTTAGAGCGTGTTTTGGTAGATGCATGTGAAGAGCTCACTNTTGANGAAGAATATGAAGTGGAGGAGATTTCACAACATCTGGAAAAATTGAAAGAAGAGGAATCCACTGTTGTTAAAGTGGAAAAATTGGAAAAGAATGACTTGGATGATCAGGAAAAGATGGAATTGAAAATACTTCCTGATCATCTTAAGTATGTGTTTTTAGAGGAAAATTCCAAGAAGCCAGTGATCATAAGCAATTCTCTGTCAAACAGTGAAGAAGAAAAATTGGTTGAAATTTTAAAAGAAAATAAGAAGGCAATAGGTTGGCACATATCAGATCTGAAAGGTATAAGCCCAACCTACTGCATGCATAAGATTATGATGGAACAGGACTTTAAACCCATAGCACAACCACAGAGGAGATTGAATCCTACGTTGAAAGAGGTGGTGAGAAAGGAAGTTCTTAAATTGCTTGAAGCAGGAATGATATATCCTATCTCAGATAGTGCTTGGGTAAGTCCTGTGCATGTTGTTCCTAAGAAAGGGGGCATGACTGTTGTTCAAAATGAAAAAAATGAATTAATTCCTACAAGAACAGTCACAGGGTGGAGAATGTGTATAGACTACAGAAAATTAAATCAAGCCACCAGGAAAGACCATTTTCCTCTCCCTTTCATGGATCAAATGTTGGAAAGGCTAGCAAGACAAGCCTACTATTGTTTCCTGGATGGCTATTCCGGGTACAATAAAGTAGTAATGAATCCTGAGGATCAAGAAAAGACTGCTTTCACTTGTCCCTTTGGTGTATTTGCATACCGAAGGATGCCTTTTGGTCTTTGTAACGCGCCTGCCACATTCCAACGTTGCATGCTTGCCATCTTTGCTGATTTGGTAGAGAATTGCATTGAAGTATTCATGGACAATTTCTCAGTCTTTGGAAAATCATATGATCTATGCTTACAGAACCTGGATGTAGTCTTGAAAAGATGTATTGCCACAAACCTTGTTCTAAATTGGGAAAAATGCCACTTTATGGTTCGTGAGGGAATTGTCTTAGGACATAAGATCTCATCCAGGGGAATAGGTGTAGATCAAGCAAANGTTGATNTGATTGAGAAGCTACCACCTCCTACAAATGTCAAAGGGGTAAGAAGCTTTCTTGGACATGTTGGGTTCTACANGAGATTCATAAAAGATNTCTCCAANATTGCTAAACCCCTTTGTAATTTGCNNNTGAAAGACACTCCATTTGAGTTTGATGGGGNGTGTCTTAAAGCTTTTGAAATTCTGAAAGAGAAGCTTATTTCAGCNCCTGTTGTAGTCGCACCAAACTGGACTCANGATTTTGAGTTAATGTGNGATGCTAGTGATTATGCTATTGGGGCTGTGTTGGGACANAGACGTGGCAAAATTTTTCACGTTATTCATTATGCCAGTAAAGTTCTGAATGGNGCACAATNGAATTATGCCACAANTGAAAAANAATTTNTNGCAATTGTGTACGCTCTTGAAAAGTTTAGACCGTATCTGATAGGGTCTAAAGTTATCATTTACACTGACCATTCAGCCATCAAATATTTACTGGCAAAATCTGATTCAAAGCCACGTCTCATAAGATGGGTTTTACTGTTACAGGAATTTGATCTGGAAATCAAAGATAAGAAGGGGAGTGAGAANGTAATAGCAGATCATTTGTCTCGCCTCCTNAACANTGAGGTGACTGATAAGGAAGGAGAAATTAAGGGAGAATTTATTGNTGAGCGTCTGATGCTCATTCAACAGAGGCCATGGTTCGCAGATATGGNAAATTTTAAGGCTGCAGGAATTCTCCCTGATGACTTGACTTGGCAGCAAAAGAAGAAGTTTATTCATGATTCCAAAGAATATCTTTGGGATGATCCTTATCTCTTCAAGTTGGGTGCTGACCATTTACTCAGACGGTGTGTTACAGTAGAGGAAGCTGCTGGTATCCTATGGCATTGTCATAATTCGCCATATGGGGGACACTTTAATGGAGAAAGGACCGCCGCCAAAGTGCTTCAATCTGGTTTCTTTTGGCCAACCTTGTTCAAAGATGCACATGCTCATGCAAGAGGTTGTGATAAATGCCAAAGAACAGGAAGCATTTCAAAGAGACATGAGATGCCACTACAAGCAATTTTAGAAGTGGAAGTATTTGATTGTTGGGGAATGGATTTCATGGGACCATTACCTTCTTCCTACAACAACGAATATATTTTAGTGGCAGTGGATTAGGTCAGTAAGTGGGTAGAGGCTACAGCATGCCAAAAGAACGATGCCAAGACAATGGTCAAATTTCTTAAGAGACAAATCTTTTCAAGATTTGGTGTGCCCAGGATCCTCATAAGTGATGGAGGATCACATTTCTGTAATGCCCAATTGGCCAAGGTCTTGCCATATTATGATGTAAGGCACAAAATTGCCTCTCCATATCATCCACAGACCAATGGCCAAGCTGAAGTTTCCAACCATGAAATTAAGAGAATCCTTGAAAAGACTGTTTCATCTTCAAGAAAGGATTGGGCTGCAAAGTTAGATGATGTGTTGTGGGCATATAGGACTGCCTTAAAGACTCCTGTGGGGCTAACACCCTTCCAGTTAGTCTATGGCAAGTCATGTCATCTCCCAGTTGAGATGGAACATAAGGCCTACTGGGCTTTAAAATTTCTTAACTTTGATGTTTCTCTGTGTGCAGGTAAAAGAAAGCTTCAGTTGCAAGAGTTGGAGGAAATGAGGATGACTTCCGATGATTCTTCAAGGAAATACAAAGAAAGGGTCAAGATGTACCATGACAAAAAGTTGATCAAGAGAGAATTTCAACCTGGACAACAGGTACTGTTGTTCAATTCCAGATTCAAACTATTTCCAGGTAAGTTGAAATCTAAATGGTCTGGTCCCTTTGTGATTAAGGCAGTCAAGCCTTATGGTGCTATTGAGTTAATAGATCCAAATGTTGAGGATTCAAATTGAAGCTGGATTGTGAATGGTCAGAGATTGAAACATTATTTGGGTGGTGAGGTTGAACGCCTCACCACAATTATTCATTTATCTGAACCTTGAAATGTTTGGGTCAAGCTAGTGACATTAAAGAAGCGCTTGCTAGGAGGCACCCTAGCACATGTTTGTATATATTTGTGATTGTTGATGTTGTTTCTGTAATAAAATGTTCATTGTATTGAAATTCGCACAGCCAACACATGCGCTCTACGATTTTAAATTTAATTTTCTCTCTCTAAGGTGATTCGCAGAGTGCATTGGTGAAGTAGAGCGATCAAATTCACGGGTGGAAATTGGAAGAAATGTTGTGTTTAATTCGCAAAGCGCACATCTTGCGCTATGCTAGCAACAGTTTGAGGGGGCTTTATCAAAACTTTTCGCTTTGCGAAATTTTGCACAGAGCGAGAATCAAAGAAGAGGATGTTAAATTTTAATTCGCAAAGCACACAGCTGAAGTGCGCTCTGCGAATACTGTTTCTGTTTTTTTTAAATATATATATATATATATATATATATATATATATATATATATATATATGTGTGTGTTAAAAAAATAATTAATTAAAAAGTTCATTGGCGCACAACAATTGTTGCGCTAAGCTAATGTTTTCTTTAAAAAAATAAATAAATAAATATATATATATATATATATAATAAAAAAATAAAAAAAAATAAAAAAGAAATGGCATTAATTGCCGAGAGATTCGCATAGCACACAATCTTGATGCGCTTTGCGAATTGGCCCGAAAGTTAGTTTTAACTTTTCCTCTTTCTTTTTTTTATTTTTTTATTTACCCCTCTTCACTTTTTACCCTAGCCACCTTTCAATCTCCTCTTCCCTATTCGCACAGCACAGTGCTCCCACTCCTAGTTTTTTTTTTCCTCCATTGCCGCCATTCTCAAGCACACTTGCAAAGATTCTGTGTGCTTCCTTCTCTGTTTTACACTTCTCTGTTTCATTTCTTCAACTGTTCTCTTTACCAGGTTTGTTTTTCTTTTCAGTTTTTTAGTTTGTTCATATGTTGAGATTAGGTTGTTGTTCCATGGTTTAGGAATCTGTCCATCTTTACTGCAATACTGGTCTGTACATATTTTTGATGTGTTCTTTCACTGGTCACGAAACATTCGCCTAGCGAACGTGTTTTCTGTGGAAAAAGATTTTTGCTTTGACTAAACTTGACCAATGATTTTGGATATAACCCAAATCTGATTTTGATTCATTCGCACAGCGTACATCATTTGGGCGCGTTGCGAAACACTTTGGACAAGCTAATTTGCACTTTTGCATAGCACACCAGTATGTGGGCGCATAGCGAAACTATCTAGGCTGAAACATTAAACTGCAGTTTCGCATAGCGCACATGTACGCATAGCGAATGCTTCAAGTTTCGCACAGCGATTCTGTTCGCATAGCGAATTTTGCTGGGCTGACACACTGTTTATTCTGATTCGCGCAGCGCATCTTGGCGCCTAGCGAATTCCATCTGGCTGCACCACTGTTTGCTTCTCACTTGTTCTGATAACTGCTTCCATACTTGGTTCCGTTGTCTTCTTTCTTTCTTGCAGATGGCACCTCCTAAAAACACTTATCTCCCCGCTTATCATGAAAAGAAGAGGAAGACCACCAAAGGGTCTTCTTCTAGATCACAGCCAGCAGAAGCACAGGAGGAGAACTTAGTTCTCAATTATGATCAGAATCGTTTTATATCAGAGGTAGCCCAGGAAAGATTCACTCAGAACATTATGGGCAGAGGCATCTTACCTGAGAGGAGAATCGAATTGCAAGAAGGGGAATATGACAATATCTGGGCAGAATTGGAGAGGCGAAAATGGGATTATGTGTTAGCCAATCTCCCAGATGAAATTGATGAAGTTTTGGTGAAAGAGTTTTATGCTAATGCATGGGACCCCCAACATTCACAGACACCTAACACAAGAGCTTCAACGGTACGAGGCAAGCTTATACGTTATGACCGAAAAGCTTTGAACAGACTGATGCGTACACTGATGTACATATTGTGCCCACTTGGCACATTTATGTCCAGTCACCCCGATCACGATTTGATTGCCTCCACTTTGTGCTTACCAGGTTATGGGTACTAGCTTGGCACCAGTGGAACACCAGTGAGGATACTAAGGAAACATCTAAATTCAGTGGCCACCATCTAGAGCACTTTCTCTTTCACCAACATCAGCCCCAACTCCCACACATCCGATATTAACCTGGAGCGCTCTTATTTGATCTATGGAATTATGACAGGTATTAATATGGATATAGGAGCTTACATATCTCAGGAGATTTCACTGATGGCCGATAATGACTCCTGCAAGCTTGGATTCCCAGCTTTGGTGACTGCTTTATGTAAAACAAATGGAGTTGTAGGGGCATCTGATATTACTTTGAAATTGCAGCCCCCTCTCAACAAAAGATTTTTTTATCGTAACTGTGCTAATAGGGGGGAGTTGTCTCCTACTAATGCCCCTCCTCCACGTAGACGAGCAGCTAGGTAAGCTCCCTCATCCCATATTGTTCCTCCTTCCGATCTGTTTACTGATTATATGATCCAGAGTATGGCAAGAATGGATGATATTCGCAACTAGTGCTACACTGTGAGGCATGGACAGGTATCTTTGCAGGACAGCATGTACCAACTTTAATTAGGTATACCTGACGTCCCTGCAGATTCCTTGATGACTGGCGACCAGTTTGTCGAGCAGATTCCTTGGCCTGAGGACAGGCCTGAGTCTAGGTGGGGGAAAGCTTTTCCTCCATACCCAGCAGCACCACGGCCAGAGTCACAGCAGGAGTAGGAGGACATGATGGCTGGTGATGGTGAACAGCAAGATGAGGAGCCAGATCCTAGATGGATGCAGCAGAGCCATCAGTCACAAGAGAGCCAATGGAGATCCGGGCCAGATGGGCCCTGGTAGAGCGTAGATGGACAGATTGCCTGATGTTTAGTGTTTACTGTTTTATTATTTTCCAGTTCAGATGTTATATTGTGGAACTTTGTGTCGTTGTTTATGTTTGGTGTTGTAAAGGCATTTATGTTTTGATTTAATGATTTGGCAGTATCTGATTATGTTATGTGCTTACTGGGGATGATGACTTGTATGCATGGTAGCTTGCTTCAAATTGTATCTGTGTGTTTGAAAATGATCAGATCTGTGTGTGCTGAGAGCAAATGTGATTGAGAGATATAGAGTTGTCTGGATATGGAATTGGCTTTTGCATGAGTTTGATTCTACATACATACACACTTCTTGGTTAAGAATGAAAAAGGCCCTGTTTGTTAATGATCATACAACTACTTGGCCAGATAGCCAACCCTTAGACACTGTGCTTCATTTGTAAAACCTTTTTCAGCCTTGATTTCTTTCTTTCACCTTGAACCTAATATGTTATCTTACCTTACACCTTAGAAGAGAACATGTACTGTGAATTTGTGAGGTTAAGGTTGAATTCAAGTTTGGGGGAAGAAAAGATCAATAAAAAAAATATTGCTCAAATTGAAAAAGAAGGTTGAGTTGTAAAAGAAAATGGAAATTGAAAAAGAAGGTTGAGTTGTAAAAGAAATTGGTGTGTGATAAATGATATATGTTGGGGATTTGAGTACTGAATTGGGAATTGAAGTTGTTCTCTTCTTAATAGGTGTCTTTGAATCCAAGAAAAACCATTATTCTTTTTCTAACCAAGTCAAGCCTTACCCTTAAAAGACCTTTGGACTTAACCAACAGTGTGTGAAGTGTGTGAATNAAATGAAATGCAAAAGCTGATGAAGTTCTATAACAATTCTACTGTCATGAGAGGATAAACACTTTGAGTGGTGAGAANGATAAATGATGATCTGGTTGTTCATATTTTATACACAGGTGAATTTGTGAGTACTGTACCATGTCATATTTGTTTGAATCTTTAGTAATGCATGTGATTTTTCTGATGTGCAAAGTCATTCTATCAAAACATCAAATGTNTGTTATNTGTTGTTCATCTGCTTTCTGTGATTTCCTNAGGGCATGAAATAGTTCAAGTTTGGGGGAGTTGATAAGTGTGAAAAACAGTTGTTTTTACATTTATAAATTATCTCAATCTTGTAATTATTTATGTTTTTACTCAGTGAAAAGTTGTAATAGAAAGTAGATTGTTACATAAATTATTGTTCAGGAAAAGATGTATAAATGGGAAGCTGTCAGCCAATTCTCGCAGAGCGCAAGCAAATTAGAAGAGCCAGGAAAACAAAATTCACAGAGTGCATCCATACTGTGCGCTGAGCGAATTATTTCAGAAAAGAGGGCAGAAATTTAATATTCGCATAGCGCACCAAATAATGTGCGCTTAGCGAATTGCTCCAGAATACAAATTTAAAATTCGCAGAGCGCACCAGACTATGTGCACTAAGCGAATGACAACAGTTGAAGAGCAACCAGAAAATGAAATTCGCATAGCGAATCTGCCTATGTGCGCTGAGCGAATGGTGAAAGTTAATGAAAACTAACTGGTTCTTAAAGAGACGTGAGAGACAGGCAGAGGGTATCTTCTGACATACGAGAAAAAATAGAGAACTGCTCTGGGGAAGATCAGAAGACCATCAGAAGACTCTCTGAAGACATCAAGACTGCACATGATGCAAGGAATTGCCAAAATGAGTACGTTTGTGATGTCTAGGATAGACTAAATATTTGTTCGTTGGAATTGATTGTAATGGCTGCCACTTGATGTAATTTTTCCTATTCAATATAAGTTCTGTTCATATGGTTTTCTTGTTTTACTTGTGATTATACGGAAGTATAATATATTTAATATATTTAAATTGTACTGGGAAGTAAATTTGAGTATGAACGTAAGAAAAGCAACCAGAAGGAACGATGCTAGGAATGGTTTCAATTCTTCTGGTCATTTATAAACATCAGATCTTAATGCAAAGGTTATGTTTAATTACTTAAGGAATTAATAATTGAGCATAATTCTTTAGAACTTGTTTTAAGGGATTAAACCAAGATACTGTGATGTTAATGTTTGAACGCAAATTATATTATTCAGAAGAGTTACTGTAATGGTAGCCATGAAGTCAATTCCAACGAAGCTTTCTTCCATCTTTAATTTTCAAATTTTAATATTCTGTTAATTTCTTACTTTCAGTTAACTGAATCAGATTATAATTTGTTGTCAAATTGATTTTGATAAATACTGTTAAATTGAATAACGTAACACAGATTCCCTTGGAAGAACGATACTCTTAACTTTATCACTGTATTACTTGTAACGATTTGGTATACTTGTTAAAAAGTTATCAAATCTTGATCGTGGATATTCGAATAGGTAGCAAGATTCTTGTAGTAGCTTAAAGTTTCTTCATGATCAAAATAGAATTTCTTATTCCTTATAGGAAAGGAAGAGATCGGTTTACATAAGATTATTTGCGATATTGAGTGCATATTTCTTGAGAATGCTAAGGATAAAATAAACTGAAAATATAAAATGTAATTTCATGAATTTTTGTGTAACTTAATAATATAATAACATGGTATTTTTTGGTATTTTTCGATAGTTATTGTATTGGATCTAGAATATGTAAGACTAGTATTTTAAAATGCTGACATTCCAATGTTCTTGGATGGAAGTGTAATGTTCTTCCTTTGATGGCAATTGAATATACGTTGTTTGCGATGGAAGTGGGTTTGAAATTTCAGAACTTGTGTCCCATGATTAGAAGATGGCGAATTGGGCAAGTTGATTTATTTTTCGTAATGGATGGAATAAGACCGCAAGCTGCAACCATGTTATTTCTTTTTGTTTGTTGTGGTTTTGTAATAGCCAAGTGCACCCTTCTATTCAATTATTTTCAAGTTCACATTAATGGGACCACTTCAGAAAATGATATTTATGTCCCAGAAACATCACACCCACATGCACCATTTTTCGTTTTGATGTCAATTTTCCGAAGAGTTTGAACTGACAACTCCATTTTCTGGGAAAATGAAGAGAACATTACCAAATATAAAAAAGCATGGAAAATACCACATATTTTACAAAGAGGCCACCATTACAAAGGGAAGAACGTATCTCTAACGTGAGAAACTCTCTTGGATCATAGTAATGTGACACACATGCTGATAAAATCCTAGAATTAAGAACTGAATGTTAAAGAATTAATTTTAAAAAAAATCCTATTTTGGTTTAAAATCTCAAATAGATCACTTTTTCTTTTCGATGTTTCCAATTAGATTTTTATTTTTATAAAAAAAAAATTAGAAACTTTCCGTCATATTATATATTATACTTTTAATTGACGTAATAATGTGAATTTAAATTATTTTAAAATTAAAAAATTGAGAAAAAATTAGGATCCTTCTCTACATTATCATCATCTTCAGCAATCTCATCCTTACTTGTGTGGTCCATCATATCCTTATGATCATTCCTTCTCCTATCATCTTCCAATATCTTGAATCTCGACCATGTCTTCCTTAGGCATACCCAAAGTCAAGGACTTTGTTATTCTGTATCCCTATTATGCGGTTTTCTGCAAGGCGTGTGCATTGGAAATTCCCATTTTCACATTTTGTTTGCTACAAAATTCAATATCAAATTTTTCCAATAAGATTATTAACACCACTACTTTTCTCTTTGATTTTTCCAACATGAAAATTTTCCAACCTGATGGTGATAATTGGAATTTGGAAGGATTTGGGGAATGAAACATTAGAGAGATCTCCGTAATGACCCCGATTTTGATTATTATTAGTATACTGATGATTCCCACTTGGAATAGGGTTTTGAATTTGACTCGATTGAGGAGGGAAGAGCCTGTATGAGGCAATTCCTTCGAACAACGAATCGTAGGCTAGGGTTTGAACTTCAACACAGTTGAACCCTAGAACAAACAACGACAATATTAATAATAATGAAAACCAAAGTAGGTTCCCATTAATGAAAATCATTGTCATGTACCTCAAAGTTGCAGAAAAGGAAATCGCAACACACCAATGTAGAAGTAGAAGGTGGTGATGTAAAGGAACACAGAGCAAAGCAAACTGATGCACTGAGATGAAATTTGTTTTGCTTATGAACACAACTTCTGCTACAATCTTTCTCCATTTTCCTCTTTCAGTAATCATTCATGGGATTCGAGGGTTTCCTTTTGAATCGGGGAAAAAATTAGTTAATATAAGATTTTTTTAATTGAAAGCTGCGATTTTCTCTCACGAACCTTAGTGAACCCTAATTTTGCATTTATGCAGAGAAAGGGTTGTCTTTAATTTTTTTTTCCTAATTTGTTTTTAATTTTTTAATTTAAAAATTACAAAATACACGCTAATCATGTTTAAATTACCACATCACATTTAAAACAATACACTGACTATGTAGTAAAAAAAGAAGATAACCTATTTGAGATTCTGAAGAAAAAATAGAGATAAAAAATATTAAACCTTTAAAGAATTAATTTTTCAACATCAATAATCACCTATTTAATTAGTTATCTAAACATAAGTGTCAGTTAGTGAGTTCTTATTTAGAGTGTCCGAGTTTCTTGATTAATATCTTCTACGATCGACAATCTTATATTGCACATTGCATTAAATATCTTATATAAATAGACTTCTGACTTATCAGATTTCTATCTTTCCAATTACCAACTAATTCTTCTCCCCCATAGAAGGAATTTAAGAAAGGAAAAAATAGAGTTCATGTTTTAATAGGCCTATTGGAACAAAAATGATTTTAAAATTTGAATTATTTTGTATACTTTTATAATTTTAAATTTCAATATATAAATAAGCGTTTTTTTAACAACTTCTAATGTTTTATATTATTTTTCTTTCATCCTAATCACTCCAAAGAAGAAAAGAAAATTGGACTAAGAGAAACTTTGCTATATGTTAATTCGAAAATAGAATCCCTTTCTTACTCTTCTATAGGGATAGAAAAAAGCTTGTTCTATTTTTTTTAATTCGTTTCTGTTTTTGAAAAAAAAAAGTTAATCCTGATTGGATTAATTTTTTTAATTGAATATTAATATATATATATATATATATATATATATATATTATTTGCGTAGTCTTTAGTTTTGTAACTTTTTTTATTATATATTTTTCTCTCTCTTCCAATTATTTGGTTTATTTTACATTCATACAACCACTCACATTTTCAATATTCTTTATTTCTTATCATAACTTTAATTACATAATATTTTCTTCCTATAATTATTTTCAAATTGTTTTAGTGTGATTATCTTTTAATTATTTGGATTGATTATTTTCAAATTATATTATCAATTTTAGTGAATCATATAATTTTTTATTCTATTTGATCTTTAATTTTTATTTAAAGAATTTATTTTACTAAAATAATTTTCATTATCTCTCAGGATTAGTTTGATATTTAAAAGGTTTTCTTATATTTTTAAGATACTTTTCATTTTATTATATCCTTAATTATAGTTTTTTTTCTTTACATAATTTCGTTCAATGTTGTATCAAATCATTTTTTAAACATGCATTAATTATTTTTACTTCTTTCTAATATTTTTTTATTTATTTATTTTCATTATTTAGAATACTGTTTTGAGGATTTTTTATTTACTTAAAAATGAGAAAGTTAAACATCATGAAAACTCATAAATACATTGCATTAAGGTTTTGAATTAAAGGTTGTGTCAATCCATATAAGGGTTGGACTTAGGTCTCATTTGTATTGTGTCTCCTCCGTGAATCCTCCCCTCTATAGATCCATCGGTGTGGATCCAAGCTGATGATTTTTCCTTATGATTGACTCATATGAGCATAATATGGTCCTCTATTGAAAGTCTTCTTGACAAATGGTTTAGGAAAATGTGTCTCATTAAGATGAACGACAGTACAAAAAAGGAGTACTCTCGTGATTAGAAATGTTTCTGCTTGAGGGAGAGTGTACTAATAATTGTCATTATCATGGTTTTTATTAGGTTTATTTTATCCTTTATTGATATTTTTTATTATATCTTTTCAAATAATCATTGTTTTATTAAATAATTTTGAAAAAAGAAGTATCTGGATTTTATTTGTGTAATATTGTGTAGATAAGTGGAAATATCAAAAGACTGAAAGATATATCAAGAATTATCATTCAAATAAAATTCATTTAAGTACATTTAATAGGCCTAGTCAGTTTAGCCAAATTTTCCTAGTAAGCAAGACTTTGTCGCCCAACGAGAAAGGTCAAGTAGCCTAACTACTCTATTTCGTCCAATGACCTCTATGTTACGAAAATCAATAAATATAATTCATCACAAATTTAAAAATAATCTTTTAAAGGAGCTAACCCTAAAGGAGACACGATACAGATGCGTTATAGAGGCTAGAGACACTCAACATCGTTATTTTCATCATTTATCCCTTTTTTTTGTGGTGAGAATGTGTGAGTGACTAACTTCCTTATTTATTGTGGTTGAATGCAATGTATCTTCATTCTTTGTGTTTTCTTTTATTTAATATCATTCTTTTCCACTAGTCTTATGTTCTATTCTTGTTCTTAATTACACGATTGTTGATTGCCTATTTGTTGGTATCTATTTATTAGGCAATAATTTAGACCCTTAATTAGGATAGAACAACTAGTAAATTTTGTCTCTAAAGATAGAGTTTTATCAATTGCTCAATTTAAACATCTAAATTTAATGTGAACTTTCCTTAAAAATATCTAAAGAATTATGGTAGTTAGCTTGTGGTATAATTGCTAAAGTGAAAAGTTGGAAGTATATTATTTAGTGTTTTTTAAAATGAAATGAAATGTGAAATCCAACACTGGTGAAGTCTCTACCAGATTTTCAATTTCATCACACTATAGTAAAAACTTTAATTTCCAACAGATAATTACCGACAAATGTCAATCCTATGGTAATAATACACATTTATAGGTGGATTTACCAGCGAAATATGGATGTTTACTTACTGATGAATATATTTGTCGGTAATGTCCTTTATCGAGGATAGAGGATATGATCATTATCGAGAGATTATGACTGTCGGTAATACCCTTAGTAATGTCCTTTACCGAGGGTCTGTGATCGTCGGTATGTGCTTCAAGGAAATGAAATCAGAATTTGGCATTTTCCTCCTCCAATTTCACTTTGAAGAAAACGTTGTCTTCCCCGCACACGTCCATTGCTCTTCCCTAATCTCCCCCTCCTGTTATTCACACGCTCATTGTTGTATCCCAATCTCCATTGTCATTTGGTCTTTCCCAACCTCCATTGCCCTTCAACTTTGCCCTTCCCTAACCTCGATTTCTTTTAGTCCCCAATCAGGTTCTTCAATGTTGTCTTCAATGCCTCCTGCTCTGCCCTAATCTCCCCCTCTTGTTGTTCACACACTCATTGCTCTACCCCAACCTCCATCGTCATTTGGTCTCCCCGAA
The DNA here is from genome assembly GCF_000741045.1 of Vigna radiata var. radiata. Taxonomy (NCBI): domain Eukaryota; kingdom Viridiplantae; phylum Streptophyta; class Magnoliopsida; order Fabales; family Fabaceae; genus Vigna; species Vigna radiata. The sequence continues at coordinate 11,085,959 of NC_028352.1, read as the reverse complement.
CCTCCATTTCCCTTCAACTCTACCCTTCCCTAACCTGGATTTCTTTTAGTCCCCAATCACATTCTTCTCTTCCCATACCTTTATTTCCCTTCACTCCATCAACCTTCATTTCTTTTAATCATGTTGTGTTGACGGTGTCATGAGCAAAGTGTTACGTGACGTGAGGGTGCCTGATGCCGTTGTTGTGATCTACGAAGTCTGCCATTATCAAGGGAGACTATAGAGGGGTCTTGCCGTGGAGTTAAGTTTCGTATTTTAGAATGATGGACTTTAAAAACTGATGTCTCTGTAGAAAAAGTGATGCCAATAATCTCAACCAAGAGGGGATGAATTGGTTAGCCCTTTAAAAATAAGTTCTTTCAAAAGCTTTTAAAAATCTTTGAGATTTCTTGGAATGCAATATGAAAAGTATAATGAATCAATAAATAATAAGAGAAGAGATAGAAAGATCAACATAGAAATTTATACTAGTTCGGCCAAGCCTACATCTAATCTTCCTTCAACAACCTTAGTTGAAGGAAACCACTATAATGATAGAGTTTACATGCAACAACAATACAAAGAACTCCCCTCTTAGTACACTTTCTTTCCCTATTCAATATCACTTATAAAAAACAAGAGGTGAACACCCTCAAACTCTTACCACACAAAGAACAACCACAACTCTCTATGCATCTTGAGAGGAATCTAACAATCATAATTCTCTCCCCTGGCACAACCGCACAGGAAATCAATCCACTAATTGAAAATGATTAACTTGATCTTTACAACAAGCACTCCAGTAATGCAGATATGATCAACAACCTTTAAGCACAATTCTTGATTGAATCTTGATGTATAAACCTAAATTTGATCCTTGATTCTTCAAGATGGTTCTTGGACGCTCATGTAATCAAAATTCAATCAAAATGTTAGTTATGAAATTTAATGTTCAAAATTTTAGATTTAAACAGCGCGTAAGACAGTTGTTTATAGGATTTTCAAATCCTGACACAATTTAATCGATTATGCAAATAATGTAATATGTTATGTTTTTCGTTCTAGTTTAATAGATTTTATCATCTTTTCAAAATTCGAATTTTAACATATTATATGGGGCATGCAATCAATTAAACAATTTTCAACAACCAACAATAACTGCAATATAACCGTTATAACTGTATTGATTTGAAAGAAATTGAATTTATCATTTGAAAATGACTTAACCGATTATACAACTTATGTAATCGGTTATGTACTACACTTAAGCAAATTTTCAATTTCAATCTTCATCCAGATTTAATGCCTTGGCTAACTTTCTCACTTAATCGGTTATACACATTGTATAACAGATTATGTTAGAACAGTTTGCCTTCAATAAAGCATTCAAGAGTTCTNCTTGGCTAACTTTCTCACTTAATCGGTTATACACATTGTATAACAGATTATGTTAGAACAGTTTGCCTTCAATAAAGCATTCAAGAGTTCTGAAACAATTTAACAGATTAAACAGATTGTTGAACAAATTATGTTATAATAGAAATACATTTTCAATTTGTTTAAACATGTAAACCTTTTTCCAATCAGTAATACATGTATCAAGCACACACATCAATAATATCAAACATTTGTTATGTCATTTTGTGCAAGATAACTATAAAACAGGTTCTTAATGTCCATCAACAAAATGTCCATCACACAATGTTCATCACCATGTACATCATGAAAAACAAGATATTCAAAGGAGTCAAGGCTCCCTTTATCAACAATCTCCCCCTTTTTTTTATGATGACCAACAAGAAACTTGTTTTCCAGTTATTCTCCTCCTTTGGACATTAACAAAAAATGGCAAAACAAATAATATGGAAATAAAGTGCTAAAGGAGACATCAAATAGAAATCCTTACAGACCATTGAGGAATGTGATTATCCCCCTATCATTAAGCAATGTAGCACTTGACAATGTGTGAGCAATATATTATTCATGATAGAATGTGTATCAAAGCTCAAGATATCAATCAAGCAGCGTATAAGAGCAATTAACATGTATCAGAGAAATTAATGCTTGATTTTGTCATGAAAACAGTTTTGATATCAAAATTATGTTGTAGTATTCATGTATCATGTGCAATGTGTATGTAACAGAGAGTATTATGCACTAAGAATCAGATACTATGCAGCAGAAAATATAATTTCAGTTTAATCAAAGTAGTATCATAGCATTATGGTTCACAAATATGCATATTTCAAAAAGAATGACGATTTTCAAATCAATTTTGAGCTCTATGCATCCTATGATGTGAAACTTGTGCTAAACATGTGTATTAGAATATTTGAAACTTGTCTAGCATTTCATAAATCAGTTGAAAGAAAGTAAAATCATGTAAAACCAGTGTTTACATTGAAGAGTAGCTTGTATGGCTCTATCAGAGTAGAAGCCTTTAGTCTTCTCTCGACGTCTTTATCCTTCGCGTGCAGATATTCTGATTAATCCTTTGTGTATTACTTGTTTTGCACATATAACAAGGATAAGGTATACAAGAAAAATAGCACTTTATAGACGTTAATTTGTACTATTTGTTCAAAACATCTTGTCAGTAATTAATGCATCGTTTAAGTATATTGTTCAAGAAAGGTTAGGGGATGTATAACACTTTTGATAGTAGATGACATAAAGCACTCTTATGTAAAATATTGTTAGATGTATATTTTGGTGTGCTTTTTCATTTAGACAATGTTCTTTATAAGATACTTTTGTTTTAAATTTCAAAATTTGGGTTGCTAGACAATCTATTTTCACTAGATGATCTAGTCTTAACACCGAGATTTGACCATACATAGTAATTGCACCAAAAAATAACTTTGTTAATATTTTTTTTTTATCAATTTAGGCTATAATTGGACCTGGTTAGGCCAAACTCTTTAGAATAATTATTGGACTGGATATATGCAATAAGAAATAAATAAAAGATGAAAATGTGTTTTATATATGTATATTTAGTCAAAAATAAAAAATATGTGTCATAATTATTTGTTTATTACAATGTTCAAGAAATAGTTATTTAATGATAAATAAAAATTAAAATTTTAATTTGAAGTAAAAAACAGGTGGTCATTATAAAAATAATCCATCCACTTTAAAGAAAAATGATGTTGATCTTGATAATTTAAAGAAGTTTTCATGAAAAATTGTAAAGTGGTAATTGTTCCTACCCAACACCAGATTATCTTTACAGAATCTTGAGTGTGGATATCCGGATAGGTGGCAAGATCCTTGCAGTAGCTTAAAGTTTCTTCATGATCAAAATGAAGTTCCTTATTGTTCAGAGAGGGGAGATATGTTTGCATAAGATTATCTGATCCTCAAGTTGATAAAATTGTTTAAATCTATGAGTATGACATATTGAGTGAGTATTTCCTAGAAATACTAACTCTATTTATAAGATCTACATTAATTGTGGACCTATGTTATCATTAGAATAATACTTACCTCAAATATATAATAAGAGAGTAGTTAATAATAATAGAATTATATTTCATCATAAATAATAAGAATAACACCAAATTGTTAAGATTAGTTATGATATAAAGAAAGAAAATAAAAATAATATATATCAAATAAAAGCTAAAATATTTTGGTGTAAAATATTATTGTCCAAAATGAAACATAATAGGATTTATGGGTTACACCCGATGGATAGAAAGATTTAAAAATTTGACTTCAAGTCAATAAGGGATTATGATTTAGTTAAATTATTTCATTGGTCCCTTTTTTGTAGCGAAATAAAAAATCAGTCCTTCTATTTTTTTTTTTTTTAATTTGGTTCCTATTTTGTAAAATTTGATGTAATAAGTTCTTTCTATTATTGTTGTACTAACATGGTTAAAGAGTGTCACATGTTAGTTTGTGTTTTTTTTAAATATATTTTAAATTATTTTTTTAATTTTGTTTAAAATAAAAAGGTGCCATTTGTTAACCCGAAGTTATGTTACGTGGCAATGACATTATGACATAGTAGTAGCAGTGTCACTGTCATGTCATGTGTCATCAATTTGGTCTTTATATTTTTATTTTGTTTTAATTGAGTTATAATTTTTTTTTAAATTAAACAATTTTGTCTCTTTTTAAATTTAAAAAAAAAATAAATTTTATATAAATGTTATAGTAATATTTTTATTAAAATAAACATTTTTAACAAAATTAAGTTTATTTATATCTATATTGATGATAAAAAGTAATGTTAATAAAAAAGTTAATTCAAAATTAATTTCAAGTAACAAATATGCTTGTTTATCAATTGCATTTTATAAAAAAAAATTATCACTTTTTAAATTATTTAAAATCGATAAAAAATCAATAATATTTATACAGATGTTCGGTTGGGTTAAAAATAACAATTTTACAAATTCAAAAGTAAAATTTTAAAATAATTTTAAACAATTTAATAACAGTTTAAAATAAATTCTAATGTAATTTAAAAAAATAAAGTTTAATATAATATATAAATATAAATAAAATTAATCTTTAATAAAATTATAAATTTTAATAAAAATACTTGTATAATATTTAATTAAAAATTAAATTTTGTTTTAGAGAAAAACGAAATTGTTTAATTTTAAAATAAATTAAAAGTAAACTAAGACTTTTAATATAATGACACCTAACAATAACAATGACACATAACACTATTATTGTTACATTATACTTAATACTGAATTTGACATGTGACAAATTTCTTTTTCTAAAACATAAAAAGTAAAAATAAATATAATTTTAAAAAATATTTAGAAAAAACATAACGTGATATATGACACTCTTTAATAGTGTTATAGAAAAAAAAAATATTTTGACACATATAATTTTTTTATATTCATTTTCTTGACACTATTTTTTACAATTTTATTTTTTTATTTTGAAAAATTATAAAATTCACTCTTTTAAAATTATTTTATCTTTGTTAAGTGTGGCATGTTGTACTAACTCTTATAGTGAAGAAGAAAAAAAAGTAAAGGAATCGATTGTAAAAAAAACGTATAACAATTCAATTATTTAACCTTATTTTTATTATATATAGACATATGAACCAAACAATTGTCCAAGCAATTGCTTTTGCCTTAGCACCACATAATCATGGATTATGATCATTTGCAGATTTCTATCCACTCGGATGACGCAAGCCGGAAACAGAGATGCAGCGAGAAGATGGAGGAGCTGAAGAATACACAATTCTCAAGTGCAGAAGATGCAGCTTCACCACTACTGCATAAGGAACTTGTTTCGGAGAAAAGTATTGTGAATTTTGAGCTTTATGATGCTGTTGAAAAGGGGAATGTGGTTAACTTTGTTGATGTGTTGGGGAAAGAATGTGCAGAAAGGAAGGTGCCTTTGTCTGATATTTTTGATCAGGTAACAGGGGCAGGTGATTCACTGCTTCATGTGGCAGCAGATTTTGGGAGTGAACAGATTGCAGAGTTGATTTCTTGTCACTTTCCTGAGCTTCTTACTAGGAGAAATGTGAGAGGTGATACTCCACTTCATGTTGCTGTGAGGTCCAAGAACTCCTCTATAGTCAAGCTTATTCTGTCTCAGTATGCCATAATGAAGTCAAAACACGATGGTTTGAAGGATAAGGAGATAACAAGAGAAACAAATGAGTATGGGAATACTCCTTTACATGAAGCTGTTTATAGTGACCATTTTGGTGTGGTTGAAGAGATCTTACATGCCGATGAATCTGTTGCACATTATCTGAACAAGTCCATGTCTTCGCCACTGTTCTTGTCAGTCATGAGTTCAGATGTCAAAATTTTGAATCTTCTGTTACAAATTCCGTTTCCTGCTGATCAACCACTTCCACAGTGTTCCGGAAACTCTCCACTCCATGCAGCCATTCGAGAAAAGAATCCTGGTATTCTTCACAACATATATATATATATATATATATATATATATATATATATATGTTTATTTCAAAATAAAATGATCCACCTAAATTTTTTAGGTTCATGTGATATTATCTTCTTTATTTTTTACTTTCTTTTTTCTTAAAAAAATATAAAAATTTATACTTTTATAACTATTTCACTCTTATCCTCTATGTTAAATGAAGATAAAATATGTCATGTTACTTTTACTCTTTGATTTAAATAGGTTGAAATAGAATAGAGATATTATTCTAATAAACCAGAAAAACATAATTATTTAATGTTTAATTTCTAAATAGTTTGAAAACTGTTAGTACAATATATGTGTTTAATATTTTTTAATCTTAATGTTGCAATATTTTAAATAATTTACATTGTTTATTAATTTACATTGTTTCTTTGAATTCTAGGTCTAATAAGAGAGATATTAGGGAAAAGAGAGGAGCTAATTTACTTGAGAGATGAAGAAGGGGATAATCCCTTTCATTATGCAGCTTACACTGGTTATGTTGAAGGATTTCGTATATTGTTACAAATTTTATCAGAGAAATCAAACCAAAGTCTCTTAGAACGGAACAAAAAGGGCAATTTTCCCATTCATGTTGCTTGCAAAAGGGGTCATGTTGAGGTGGTCGAAGAATTCCTTCGACATGAATTGCCCTTTAATCCTTATGTTCTCCTCAATCAAAAAGGTCAAAATATTCTTCATATTGCAGCGAAGAATGGAAGAACTAAAGTGGTACAACACCTATTGCTGAATCAGAAGATCGATCAGTGTGCTATAAATCATAGAGATAATGATGGAAACACGCCATTGCATTTGGCTTCAATAAATTTATTTCCAAAAGTTCTGTATTTTATAGCACAAGACAAGCGGATTAACGTGAATATCACCAATAACCACCATTTAACAGCTCGAGATATTGTTGAATTTGAATTAAACACTCAGAAGACTGTTCGAAAGGTATGATTAAGAATGATATACTAGGGTTTCACCCCCATGTCATGCTATATAGTACCATGTGTGTATCAAAGAGGATAAAATAAAACAAAAAAAAATGACAAAATGGATTAAATTCTACTATATGATATTTGAATGAGGACTAATGTTTTGGTTTCATCATGAATATGTCTGAATAGTAGAGTTTTATAATTTGCTGCATATTTTCATTTTATTCTCTCATTACATACCAAATCACAACTCGAATTCTACTAGATGATGCATAACTTCTTATGCTAATTTCTATACTCTTTTTTCTCTTAAATTTTCTAATTCGTGCAGCTTCTAGCCAAGTCGGTTTTGATAAAAGCTGGCGCATCCTTGAAGTTAAATGGCATGTTGCGCATTCAACGCCAACAATCACCCCAAAGGGATTTGCATTTAAAAAAGCACAAAACATTGTTAGTTGTGGCCACTTTGATTGTCACTCTGACATTTACTGCTTTTTTGGCTGTTCCAGGAGGTCTATACAGTTCTGATGATCCAAATCCAAAAAATAGAGGGATGGCTGTTTTGGGTCATAAACCAGTTTTCTGGGTATTCACCATCTACAACAAAATAGCTATGTTTAGTTCGGCAACCTCATCTGCACTTATTTTCTTGGCTCAAACTTATGACTCTGAAATGGCACATAAGGCAACTTCGTGGGCAATAATGTTTTTGTTTCTTTCCTTTTCAGCATTGCCAACTGTATTTTGGACTGCTATAAATCTAGTTCTAGACACTAATTTTCCACTGCAATCCATTTTATTTTATATAGGACTAATATACAGTGTATCCTGGGGCCTTCTCTTTTGGGGATATACTCTTTATCAATCTCATCGTATTCAAGGATTTGATCTTCGGTTTTTGATTGGCTTACTGGATTACGTCAATAAGCCAGAAGTTTCATTGTATCAGAATGCGATCAAGGACAAGGAAAAGTTTGTGTAATCAAAAGAGCATGTGTAGCAAGTGGATATGTTGAAATTATATGGACTTTGATGATGAAAATTAATATTTCACATGTTATTAGATGAATATTCATTTGAAGTTATGATGTGAAAGGGTATAATGGGTTGAGAAAATTTTTGCTCTAATTTAAAGAACATAAGATTGTTATTCCAAACATAATAATTTTAAAATGTTTCTTGTTAAAAGCTGGTAAGTCACTGTTCTATGCATCATCTTCTGAGGTTTTCTTCTCATGGAACATTACCTCTGCAGCTAAAGTAAAGAAAATGGGCCAACCAAACAGCTGAGGCCCAATAGCCTTCTATCCAATATTGCACGCGAAATATCTCTCTCTAGAAAAGCTTCTTTTAGACAGATGGTAGGTGAGTGAGAGGACAGCAAGACACGAGAGAAAAGAGAGAAGCTCGCGATCTCCATGGTGGTTCTGCAGCTGGACGGAAAACGATCTTCACTGGGTGGGTGATGAAAGGAGAAGCAGATCGAGGGAGTGGAAGATGGAAAACAAGAGTCAGATGTTAGTGCAAAATATTCTTCATTTACTTTTAGAAAAAATACGTATGGTGTATATTTCTATGAGTGTTACAACTGATATAAAAAATTCTCAGGGGAAAGAGACAAACCGAAAAACTAAAAGGAAAAACCTAACAAACAAAAAAGTGTGATCACTGTATTTAGACAATAATCCACCGAACATGTAGTTCTGATATAAAAGTTTCTATTTTGAGTAATGTTATTATGGTATTTTTATATTCATTTAAGACAGAGTAGAAAGATAAAATATTTATAAAAAATGTAAACTTTTATATTTAAAAAAAATAGAATAAAAATAAAAAAAATACTATCAAATGAATAAAAAAAATTTAGGTATATTATAAAATTATTACTCTTCTATTTTAGCTGATAATTTTGTTTGGTTAAAATTTAGAGAACAAAGCAATTAACTTAGGATTTCGGCTTTTCCCTTTTACCCTCGAAACTTTTTTTGTTCTGATTTGTACGTTATTTGAGCATGCTACATTGTGTATCGATATTATGTTAGATGCAATATGTTTTTTTAATTTATCAACTAATGTCAAAGTCTTTAGTTATTCTTTAGCTACTGTTAATCAATTTAATGTAAAATACTAAAAGAAAACTTGATACTATTTTGAATATTGAATTTTAACAGTAATTTATATTTTAAAAACTTGAAATATTTTATGATTGTTATAGCTTAAAAATATTAAGACTAGGGTTCTAAAAGCATTCAAAGTAATATCCTTTTTTTTTTTTTATCGTTTCTCAAAGTTCTTTTATACTCATCATTCCTCAACTTTTTAGATTCCCTTAGATCTTTATTATCCTCAAAACACCCTATTTATGCCAATATTATCTCTTTAGTATCTTTTTTTTTATTTGAACCTTTATCTTTTATGTGTAACTACTTTGATGATTATTGTTAATACAGGGGAGCACTATGCTGAACCCAATTCTTGTGATATTGATTTTTTATTATGACAATATATTGATAATAAAAACACATGAATATGTACTGTTTTATATGTCATATGTTGTATTTGTCTATGTTTATTGTGAAATATACACATATTATGTTTGTCACATTTGACATATTGTGTTGATTGTTGCATACTAATGTGTTTGTAAAGTGATCATATTTGTGTATGCACAATGAACGTTTTGGTGATAAGAAAATCACATGCACAAAAGCATATATGCATGACTTAATCGATTATAGTGGTGTGATAATCAATTTAGGTCATAAGACAACTTGAGTTTTTAAACTAAGCCAAAACAACTTGTTTTGAATTGATTACATTAGTTAGTGAATTGATTAAAACTTGTATGTTTGCACATATCATTTTCAAATGTACTGTGATGTGTTCTCAGAAAGAAAAGTTTTCAAAAATATTCTAAGTGTTGAAACTGAAATTGATTACATATTCAGTATATTCAATTAAGTTTTTTAATATTTGAAAACTGAATTAATGTGGTCATAACTACCATAACAGTCATATTTTTAAATGTGTTTGACCAACATTTAATAAAAATCGATTGCATTAATTATGTATTCAATCAAGGAGCTTAGTTGGTTATAAATATGTTACATCTATTTAATGTAACCGATTACATAAAGATTTAATCGATTGTTTTTCGTCAGATTTGACAAAAAGCTATATATTGACGCATTGATTGATTCTCTGTAAGAAAATTTGAGTATAACATTTTCATATCTGATTTGATATTCGTTTGATAAGTTTTATAGAGTGATCAAAGGCTCCAAGAAACAAGAACTTGAAGAGTTTTACATATCTTGAAGATTTCTTGAGAGGCAAACGTAATTGGATTAAGAGACTGATCGTTTTGCACAACTGAGGTGCTTGTTGTTTGATCAGGAGGAGAAGATTCTCAATCTTTGTGTTGTTTTAGCCTATGCGTGTGGCTAGGAAGAAGAACGAGGTGTTCTTTGTACTTTGAGAGGTGTCTCAAAGGGGTGACTACATGAGAGGAATGTTCTTGCTGCAGGGTTGTTTGTTATTGGCTATATTAGATTGGTCAGTTAGAGAGGTTGTTTACATTTTGACAGATTGGTCGCTGTAAAAGCCTTGTTGTAAAAACTCATATCTTTATAGTGTAATTGGCTTTCAAGCTCGGGTGGATTGAAAGGACACTGGATGTAGGCATTGAGGCCGAACCAGTATAAAAATCTGAGTTTGATTTTCTTCTCCCTATCTCTTTACATTATCGATTACGTATTGTTATTAATTGATTACGCATATTGTTACATTGCATACATATTGCTTACTGCAAAGAAAGGTTTAAGGAATCATACCATTTGATAAAATTTTTGAAAAAAGTTTATTTTTATAAAACACAAATTCATCCCTTCTTGGTGTTGAGAAACAAAGCTCATCAATTCTAACAATTGGCACCAGACCTAGTTTTCAAAAATTATTTGAAAAATAATCGATTATCATTTATGTGAAATCGATTTAAGATCCTGAGATGGCTTTTGTTACTCAAACATTTGGTCAAGGTGCATCCACAAATAGACCACCTCTATTTGCTGGCGAAAATTATGCTTTTTGAAAAATTAGAATGCTAGTCTTTCTTGAGTTAGTAGACAAAGGTGTGTGGGACGCTACTCTTAATGGCCCTTTTGAACCCACTCATGTGATTAAAGGAAAAACTGTTCTGAAAATTTTTTCTAAGTGGACTCAAGAGGAAAATAGGAGAGCACAATATGATATAAAAGCAAGAAATGTTATTGCCTCTACTCTCACAATGGATGAGTTTATTAGGGTTTCCCATGAAAAAAAAAAACTAAAAAAATGTGGGAAGTTCTTAAGGTTACTCATGAAGGAACAAATGAAGTCAAGAGCTAGAAAGAATTCCCTTGTGCAGGAATACGAGATGTTTAGAAAGATAGAGAGACCATATAAGACGTGTAGAAAAGGTTCACTCATATAGTCAACCACTTGATGGCTCTCGACAAGGCTTTTGAAAAGGAGGAAATCAACATCAAAATTCTGAAAAGCCTAAACAGAACTTCGCAACCAAAGGTAACAGCCATATCCGAGTCAAAAGATTTAACTAACATGAATATGGCTACTTTGTTTGGCAAGCTCAAGGAACATGAGTTGGAGCTTGGTAGATTGAAAGAAGAGGAGGAGATTGAACAAAAGCAATCAATTTCACTCAAGGCTACCAACAAAAGAACCTCCAGAAAGGCTAAATCTGATGTAGAAATATTTGAAAAAGAAGTCATGAATATGATGGTATAAAAGTTTACGAAATTTATGAAAAATAGAATTGTTGCAACTGACTATGTAGGTAACTTCAAAGGAGGAAGAAAGAAATCCAAGACCAACACCGTTACATGTTATGAATGCGGTAAAGATGGTCACATCAAGCCAGAGTGTCCAGAATTGAAGAACGGACAAAAGGCTGATTCAAAGTATCCTTAGGATAAGAGAAGAAGTAAGCAAAGGAAGGCTTACATTGCCTGGGAGAACAATGATGATGACACATCAAGTGATGTTGATCAAAGTGTAGAGGAGGAGTCAAACTTGTGTTTCATGGCTGGTTCAGCACATTCAAAAGAATGCGATAGTGATTTCGAAAATGAACCAATTGAGGTCCAATATTACATGCTAGTGGACACATACCGATAACTACATGCAAAAGCTATGAAACTGCAATACAAGGTAAATCGATTAAAGTCTGAAAGAAGAGATTTTGAATATCGAATTAACAACCTCGTAGATGAAAATGAGAAGCTAAAAAACGAACTAGAACTTGCTTTGCAATCTTCTAATAATGTCAAAACTAAAATTCAGATTGTAGAAAAAGAATATGAAAATTGCAGTGTTCATATTGAAAATATAGAATACTTGACTAGCACACAATCTTAGTTTATTATAGGAAGAGAAAATTTAGAAACTGTTTTAAGGTCACAAGGTAGCGCTATCAATAGACAAAGAATAAGTTACAAGGCTAAGAGCAATAGAATAAATTCTAAGAAATTTATTGATCTAAGCAAACATGTTACCAATGCATGCTTTTACTGCAATACTATTGGCCATACAGTGAGTAATTGTTATTACAAAAAGATTGGTGTTCCTAAAGAAAAGTATAAATGGATTCCTAAAGAACAACCTGTTGTTACTAACAAAAAAGGCCTCAAGTTCATTTGGGTACCTGCAACAAAACCATTTGAATGTTTTGTAGGGAAGTAGGCTACTACAAAAGTAGAAAAATGCTCAAGGATGAGGTTTAGTGGAATATATCAAAGATTCTTGAGTGACTTAATGTGGTAACATAAAATGTTAAATTCATACATTCATTCATCATAAGTTTTGTGCATATGAATGGTTGTTGTATGCATAATTGATGGTTGCTTGTTTGGATGATGATTCTGTTTGAAAAATTGTTTTCACGTTTGTTAATCGCTTATGCTATAAATGAAATCGGTTAGATTTTCTGTGTGTTTCTCTGTTTTGAATGAAACTATGATAAAGCTAAATCGATTTTAAAATTAACATAATCGGTTGTGAATGATTCACATGGGCTTTCTATTTCTAAAAAATTTAAATGGCCTATTTGATTGAAGATTTGTTGCATGCATTTAAATGTACTAGATTTGGAAATTTGTAATGCATTGATCTTTTAACAAAAAGGCTAAAACCTAGACTGAGTAAGATTCTTCATTGAATCCTTCACAAAAATGGCTTCATCTTCTTCATCCAAACGCTACAATAATGTTGCTCGAATTGAAAGAAACGCAAGTCCAACTAAATGGATAATCAGTGATGCTTCTAGAAACAGGTTTATATGCTGGAGAAAAATCAAGGAAGTTGTTCCATATAAATCGATTGATATGTCTCTGTTCAGTGGTGAAGGGTTCTTATTTCCAAATAGGCTTACTCATCAAGGACTAGCAGAATTTGTTAAAATGAAAGGTGTTTGCTATCTTGAGTTGAAGTGTTTTACAATAATCTTCAAATCGTAAATGGTGATATTCATTCGCAGGTAAAAGGAGTGGACATCATAATTAATGATGATGCCTGACTACTTGTCATTGGACTCAAAGCTGAAGGTTGGATGTCACACATGAAAGATTCACTGCATAACAAGAAGACTACAAAGAAGCAGATATACAGAGATTTCCTGAGGTGTCCTGGTAGGTACAAGGGTGGAAATAAGTATCTGAACAGAGGATTGGATAGAGAAGAAAAGATGTGTGCATGTAGTCTTGCATGGCTACTGCTACCCGAGAGATATTTGCGTGAGAGATTGATAAGGAAGACTTATTCCTAATAAATGCAATCCAATCAAGAATACCAACTAATTGGGTTGTTGTTTTCAAGAAACATGTGATTGATACCAGAATCAATGATAAACATAACTTACCATATGGGGTGTTCAGAGATGTTCAGACTCAACCCAAAAATAAAACTGACCTGTCTGACTCTGACGGCAACTCTGTTTCATTTATTCCTAAATCTGAATTTGAAAGATTTGTCATGAACAGATTTAAAAGATCTTCTGAGAAGACAGGAAAGTTGGAAAAACATGTATTACGAATGGAAAGGAAAATCGACGAAATTATTAAGAATTATGTTGACAGTTCTTCTGCAACTAAAGGGTCAGATGAAGAAAATTAGTCAAGTGAAGAGGATTCTATGATTGAATCAGACTCAGAATAGGAGTTTCTTTGTTTTTAAATACTTTTGATTTGTTTTGTTAATCAGTGGCTTTTAGGCCATATTCTAATCTGACTGTACTGTTTTGGTTGAATCATATGATATATGAATGAATTTATGTTTCTAGTTTAATCAATTTGTTTGAATTGCAAATAATGATTGATTGCTTAAACTGATTAATAATCGACTAAATCACTTGTCTGAATACCATTTAAAAATTTCATTGTTACATCATTCAATTGCAGAATCATACTTAAATTGCAATATTACTACATAAAGACTAAAATGCTTGATCTAGATAAGATTGAAAGGTTCACTAAAAAAGTCGTGTATAACGTCACACGTTCAACGTTGATGATTGTCGCCGCCCAATCAAATTTGATTGCAATTTAGAAATGCAGTATAATACTAGGGAATGACCCCTAGGTCGTCTCTCAAGGACCAACTGCGGTTCAGAGTCAAGTCTAACACAAAAAAGGGGGGTTTTGAAAAGGTTTCACCATGTACGAAAATGAAATTAAAACAGTAAAAACGAAACTGCTACAGTAATTACGAAAATTCACGCTGGAACTGGACAGCTCTGACCTTTGCTCAATGTTTTACCCATCACTTTTTCTACAGAGCTCTAAATGAGATGAGGTTTTTTTTCCTGGAAAGTAGACTCAATTATCTTTCATGTTATATATAAAACGTAGCATTTGGACCTCTGGTGTGGTTGCAGTAAGTTTTTTAAAATCGAGTCCAGAGAGTGAAAATGCTAAACCAATACTAGACTAATCAAATATCTAAACACAGTTAAATTAAATTAAATGCAAAACTAAATTAAAGAAATTAAAAACAACTAATCCTACAATGCAAACTAATTTAAAGCTAAGGAAAATAAGCAACATATTTTTTTTACCAATTCAAATGACACATGCACCTACTAAAGTAAATTAAATTGAAAATAGACTAAAAGTTGAACCTTGGCCGTGACTTGTGCTATCTCCAATGCAATCAACACACTTCTTTATCCTCAAGCTAAATCAATTTCCAAAGCATTTAATCCCAACATGAATTCAACTACTGGACGTGACCTTTGATGCTTCATTCTCAAAGTAAAATGAAAAAGAGTACTTCTCTCATTCCACCAATGTCAGCCGTGGACCCTACCAAGCAAGCCCTCCAAACCGTGATTGCTGTAGCACCAACCTAATCTTTAATATCAAGGAAACTTTGGCTGCACTTGCTCACTGTTCCAGCGATCATACCACTTCCACTTTGCTTTTAAATGAGATCCCTATATCTAAGGTCTGAGCAGCTAGACGTGACATATCCATCTTTCCAATTAAAAACTAACATCTTATATACTTCAAAGTCAACATGTGAATAAAATTGTAACAATGCACAAGCAAAGCAAAGATAGTAAATCATTTAACTCTTTGAAACCGTCCCCAAGGAAACAAGTGGCAGCTGGACCGTGCCCTTTATTTCTCATTCCAAAGTTAAACCCATGCTTTCCAAGAGACAATAATCACGATGAGACAATGCTGGGCAGATTCCTTTTACCAAATAAATTCAACTGAAAATGTACTCTACCATTTCATCCAATTACAAAGCGCATGGCTGCTGGAAACATTGGCTTGATGGACCCTTTCAGCAATAAAAAAAAAGAATTCCTTAAACACTTTCCAGCCCTCAAACCGAGAGTAACATTCCTTTCAAAGAAAACGTTTCCAGCCTCATTCAAATTTGCGTGTCAGCTTCATACTTTCATTCTATGACAAGTTAAAAACAAAATTCCAGGACAACACAAATAAAAAGGAGAAAAAGAGAATGGAAATGTTCTTTTTCATTCAACCATCAGAGGAAAAAAAACGTGAACACCATTTCCCTTTTCTCTCTTCCACAACGCTGTCTATGAAGCAAAAATATGTTTTTAGCCAAAGCAGAAAAGTCTGTGGCGGCTCTAGCCCCAAGGGCCGTGTGTCCTATTCACAAAAATTAGGGTGGGGTCCACCCTAAACCCTAGTGCCAAGTCACTCTTTTTTTATATTGGGCTTCTACAATATTTTTCTTGCAACAAAAGGGTCCAAAGACACAAAAAAAATTCATTTACACAATCTAAACTACTAAGCTAAACTAGATTAATTCTAAATTGTCTTGTGNAGAGTCTTCACTTAATTGGTGCCCTTCCAAAAGTCCCACAGTGTGATTCCAAAATTGCCCTGAAAATAAAAATAGGAATAATTAAGCTCAATTAATTCAAATTAATTAAAATNNNAATTATTGGTCTAATTAAGCCCAAATGGTGAAAATGACACAATAACTAAGAATTAAGCGCAAATCATCAACACAATTCGGCGCGAAAAACTAAGCTAATGGTATAAAATATTGATTCATCAAACGTCCAATAATAGAACAACAACGTTAACTATGATCCGTGGCATTGTTGTAAATAAAGTCATTTGCTCCACGTCGTTTAGATTTCCAACCCGTCGTCTAAAAGGAAATAACGTCAACCATAAACCAACTTGACGTAAAATAATGACCTTAGTAATCACATAACATCAGCTAAGGAAACACCTGACGTCCAATACAAAATAAATAAATACCAAATAGTGATTTGCTTCCCTCCCATCCACAAATTATATCGACCTTGACAGATATTTGACTTTTATATGATAGCCAACAATTAATTTTTTATATTTCTTTTAAATCAACCCACAAAACGTCGCGCTGACCAGGGCAACGACATTTTATTGACCAAGCCTCAATCCCTTTTTTATTATTTTTTTTCTTTTAAACCAACCACATTGTATTTGCCAAAGATTATTCTTTTTATTTTTTCTTTTTTAACCAACACATAAAACGTCCTTCTCCTGGTGGCTTCGACGTTTTATTGTGCCCATGATGCCAAAGGGTATTCCCAGAACACGCCGAGCTCGTGAGGGCTTCGACGTGACGTATTATTGGTGGTTTAAAAGAAAAAAAGAATTTAAGAAAGTCGCGTTGGTTTAAATATTTACCACCATAGACCTCGAATTGTATGGGTCGTGGACATGAATATTTTCGTTTCTAACACAACATTTATCATGCGAAAGTTTGACGATGAGTGGTGCCAAAGTTTGACGTGAATTTATTCGTTTGGTAGACGATGAGTAATGTCAAAATGTGACATGAACCTCTTCATTTCTAACATAACATTTATCATGTGTATATAACTTTCTTTTCCCATATATCATTTAAGTAGATTGTCTTTTATTATACTGATGAAGCTAAAGGGTCACCTCATATCACGTTGAACTCTTGGGGTCTTGGACGTCATGGGCATTGGAGTAGTTTGGCGCATTAATTTTGGCTCCCATCTTTTTTTCTATAAATACAGTTTTAGATCCTTAAATAATTTGTACACACCCATTTATAAAATTTCTCTTATGAACTCCCTCTGTTAATTTTTTTTCTTTGGGTTTTCTGTTATCTCCTTCAAGAACACAAAAAGACGAGTTATTTCTTTGTGGTTTTACTCTTTGTCATGGTTAAAAAGCTTGAAGGAGTGATAGAAATCCAAAGAAAAAGGTTGAAGATTTGGATTTCGCATCCTTTCAAAACATTACTCCTCCATTCACCAAACTTTTGCTTCCCTATAAATCTTTCTTAATCAAATTCATTTTTGATAATTTTTTATCTATATTTTTCTATTAACTCCTTCAATTTCACAAAATCAAGGCATTTCTTTAAATACAATTTGGAAACCCACCCTTTGAAAAACTAAACTACAGAGCTTCCATAACCAAATTCATGTTAACTTTTTCCTTTGGTTTGCCATCCATTCCTCCACTAAACTAAGACATTTCTTTGTTAACAATGAAGGCATGGTGGAAAACATCAAATTTTGTTACAAAATGACGTGAATCTCTTCATGAGAAAACGTCGAAGCCACACAAAATTTGACATAATACTAATGCTCTGGTAACAGCACACAGTTAATGCTCTGGTAACACCACACATAATGCTCTCATGAATAATACGTCCAACTACCCTAGAGTTCGACATTCATCACTTCAGAATCTAGCTAACAAATATTACGTCAAATCCCGTAGAGTAAGACGTACTCTTGGTGGTTTAAAATAAAAAAGAAAAACGAATTAAAAGGGGAGTAACTCTTTGGTTTCTGGCTTACAATAATACGTCGAGTATCTTTAGAAATGACGTACTATTGATGGTTTAAAAGAAAAAAGAATAAAAGAATGGCGCGTTAGTTTAAATATTTACCGCCGTATAACGTCGAATTTCATTGGACTTAGACGTTTTATTTAAATGTCGAAGTATTACCACTATAGAACGTGATGTTTTCATGGTATTCAACGTGTTATTCTGAAGTTATATTGAAAGTAAATCTATTACTGAACTTATATTGAAACCATATCCTTCCCATAAATCTCTAAATCTTGTTCTCAAATGGCTTCTTCATCTTCACGGTGTGGAAAGAAGGTTGAATAGGTTGTAAGAAATGCTAGTCCAAATGGGTAGATAAGTGATGACGAAGCACGATACAAATTAAGATGTTATAGAAAACTCTTCGAGGTGGTCCTTCACAAGTTCTTGAATCTGAAATTATTCAGAAGTGAAGGGTTTCTTTTTCAAGAATGGCTTCTAGATGGTGGTCTTGCAAAATTTGTAAAAATGACTGGTGATTGCTATCCTGACCTGGTAGAAGTCTTCTACCACAATCTGAAGGTTGTTGATGGTGTTATATGCTTTTGGGTGAAAGGTGTCGATATTAAAATTGATGATGAAATATGGCTATCTTTTACCGGTCTCAATGCAGAAGACTTCATGTCTCATGAAAGAAATTCTGAACTCAACCAATGGACCAACAAGAAGAATATTTATAAGAAATTTCTGAGAAATCCAAAAAGGCTAAAGGTATACAAGCCGTATCTACTTGATGGTTTGAAAATCGAAGAAAAAATGTGTACTTTGTTACTTGATTGGGTAATACTACCTGGTAAAGGTATACATGATCGTCTAACAACTAAAGATTTATTTTTTATTCATGCCATAAAAACTCGGATACCAACCAACTGAGTTGTTGTTGTAAGTGAGCACATGATTGAAACTGCAAGTAGTCATGAACATAATTTGCCCTATGGTGTTTTTATCAGCATCAGCAGTGTATTGAAGCATCATCAAGTTGATGTTACTGGTGAAAAAAACATTTGGGTGCACTAGATCAAATGAAATAGGAAAAGTGACATTGACCTTTAATGGTTTAAAGAAAACAAAAGATGGTTGAGTGTTCAAGGATGTTGGTGAAACTCTTTTTATCTTCACTCCACACGCTGAGTTTGAAATATTTGTTGTTGATCAATTTCGAAGGATTTCAACTAGAATTTCAAAAGTTGAAATATCTTTGATCATGATTAAGACGAAACTAGATGAAGACAATGCTCTCAGAACTCCCTCAACAAGTGAATATGATGATCAAGACGACACAACAGAAGAGGAGTTTATGGAGACTTTTGACTTAGATTAGGAAGAAAAGTCCCTGTTAGTTTACTTTTATAAAATTAATGTAATATTTTAATATATTTTAGTATATTTCTTCACATATAGGACATACTTTATGACACTTGACATTGTATCCTGAAAAATTATCGTAAGCTAGAAAGTCATTAATGGTGCAAAATAACATTGCGCGCATCACAAAAATTTCAGAAGTGAATGCATCAAATATTTCAACCCAATCAATCCACAACACACTAATGGAAAAAAAGGATTCTATGACTGGCTTATTATGATAGGTAAAATCCACCTATCATAATACATTGACCGGTAACAATTTTGTAATAAAACTAAGATATATTATGACATATTTTAAAAAACCTATCATAATAAATATAGCAGTGGCATTTTCGTAATAAAAATTATGTGTATTACGATAGATAAAAAGTCACCTATCATCATAAATTGAATGTGGTGGCAAAATTGAAATTATAGTGAAAAGATATTATGATAGATTTTGGAATCCCTGTCATAATAGATGCAAACCCCTAACTTAAAAAAAATTGTTGCCTTAAAACCTAAAATTCTCTCGAAATGTTTCACTCTCTCGAAAATACTCATTTTCCCTCTTGCTCACAGAGTCAGTCACAAAAACTTCCCTTCGACTCTCCCAATCATAGAAGCTCACACAACTGAGTTGCAGTGTCGCATCAGCAATTTGCTCGTGTTGCCATCACCGATTGTTCATTAGCGTTGGTATCGCGATTTGTCTACAACCACATTTGATTTGTCGTTGAGGATTGAATGCAGTGAGTAATCGAAACATTGCAGTTGTTTTGGTTTTTCGTTTTTTGTGGTTATTGTTACATTGACCTATTTTTGGTGGGAACTTTATGTTCTCCCGCCCTAAATAGGAATGGTAAGTTAGGGTTCTTATTTTTCATTTCGATTATCTTTCTCTGCTCCTTGAAAGATGTTACCTTATGTTTTGTCTTTCTCCCTGTCGAATTGCATAGTGATATAAGGAAATGGTTCATGAAATAACATGACAAGGACAACAATGCCGCTCCCTTCAAGCCTTCCAATCAATCCAAGCCTTCTTCAGATAAACCCTAGTTCGATAAAACTGTGAGTGTGATGCTGCTATATGTTTTATTTATTTATTTTTTTCATTTTTAAATGCAAACATTCATGTGATTTTTGAAGTCAGAGTGTAAGTTTAGTTTTTGTTTCCAATGGTTTAAACGGAAATGGGGGCACAAATGGAAACAAATAATGGAATTTGAAGAATGCGATTCCAATGGTTTTGAAGCCTTTGTCTTTAATAAAATTGAAAAAATGTTATTGGATTGTTATATGTAGGTTAGAACTACAACTTGTACCAATCATATACTGTAGGTTAGCACTACAACACTTTGATTTGGTTATTTTGATCTTTAATTAATGACCTTTGATATGTTTAATATCTTGTTTTAATTGGTTACTTCTTTGAATAGAATCGATGGGCATAGATGTTTCCTTCTATGACTGCTAGAGCTATCAACCTCGATGTTATATCCAATGGCATGGGTGGAATAAGAAATGGTGCTCTCTACAAGTGGTGTGTTTCTTTGTTGTATATATCTTGACTTTGTCTTAATAGTTGCTGGATTAAACGAAGGTTACCATCTATTTAGCCTTCTAAAATCCTTTTGTTGCCAATCTCATATATGAATTATTACCACTTATGTCAATAAACTAGAACAGTCTAGAAATATGTGTGTTGAAGTATTTAAGTGGTGATGTTTAATTTTTGTAATGCTTTATTTTTCCTTTATTTTGGAAGGTGTTTTGTTACTTGATCATTTTTTTGTCCAATGGTTTGTTGCCTCATTACTATGTTAGTGCTAATTGCTTCATCAACATTTTTCCGCCTTATTTGAGGTTTTATCTGTTAATGTTAGACTCATATGGTTAAAATCTAGTCATTTTTCTATATTTCCTCTATATGGCATAGAAAACTGATTGTGGTTATGGGCCGCAAAGCTGCATAAAGTTAATCTAATTCCTATTCTTCCTCTTATTTTTAATTCAAATTATATTATGCTAAATAAACAATATTGTGTGTCCTTTGTAAGGAGGAAATGTTAAATGTTGAGATACCTTATTAAGAATATTAATAATGAAAAATCATGTGGCATAACATGTACTAAAATTTCAGCAATGGTAAGGCTATGGAAATTGTCTACAAACTGCAGAATTTAATGTTATTATAAATGCTAAGAATTGGGTGAGATTATTGGATTTAGTTCTTCAATTATACTTTTTCTGACATAATTTTAGTAAAATGAAAATTTTTATTAATGCAAATTTTTATGCTAAGAATTGAAAATCATTTAATTATACTTTTTCTGACATAATTTTGGTAAAATGATAATAAACATAAATGTGAAATGGAAGGAAGAAAATAATGTTCTATACAAAAAACAATGCATATCCATCCAACTAAAGTAAATAGTTACATGGTATCTACAATTAGTAGTGGAGGTTTGGACAAATATTCAGCATTTAAACTCTTGATTATTCATTCCATTTGATTTTTACCCACATAAACTACTGTTGTTCCATTTCTAGAATTCCTGTAAAGCAGGGACCTTTTCATACCACATCTATCTAGCTATAGTNATATATAATCANGATCAAAAAGGTTCTCNGGCGACTTGGTTTTTCTGTTCCGAACTTTNCCTGTTTCCTTCAACAACTCCTTCAACCTTCTCTTCNCATCAGCAACATCAGGATTTGCAGTCCCAAGCTTTTCTTCCCTCATTATCACAATGTTTTCAAGAATTTCAATNGCCTCATCNAGCCTGAAATCAATTGTCAGAGAAATACATNAGTGTTCATGAGGCTACTTTACAACTTTCAATATTATTCACATGTATATGATTTGATTATGCTTCCTAGTAATATACATTACCAAACATTCGCATAAACTATGGTAATTAAAGAAGATTGGTTTTTCACAGCGATGAGGTACTTTGATTTCGTGTTTCTGCTGGTCTGCATTTTCATTTCATGCAATGCATTTTTTTTCTCTTTCATGTTCTCGGCGTGTCGAATGTGTTATTTGCTTTTGTTGTTTAGTTTACAGGTGCCTTTGGATATTCTAGGGTTTAAGGTTTTACGTTTAGCTGTGACAGACCCTCGAATTGAACTATGTTTTCTTCGTGTATGAGTTAACAAGTAATGACTGTAACTTTAAGGTTTATATCATCAAGCATTGTAATTGATTGCAAAAGTAATGGAAGATAATCCTCCCTTAAAGTCTTTTAGATGGGGTGGTTATTGGAGTCAAATTTGGTATGGCTACACGCAACAAAAAGTTTCTGAGCTGTGGAATCTCAACAGGCTAAAATAACTACATTATGCTCTTTTAGTCATTTGTAAACTTTCTCTTTCAATTAACTATATCATTGGTTTTCTTATTGAAGGTCTTGATGCTACATTGAAAGTTGCAAAACCAAGGAAAGGTTCATCATTAGCTATATTTGGATTGGGAGCTTTGGGACTTGCTTTGAGTTGCCTTGCCTCTTTCAAAATTAAAGGAAATTTTTGTAAATTTTTTGTTTTTACATTTTCTGTAGGCTGCCAAGGGAGCTAGACTCACTGGTGCTTCCAAGATAATTGGGGTTGACTTGATTTAGTGAATTTGATTTAGTATATGGTTTGATGTACAAACTATGTAATAAATATTATTAGATAATTTAATGATTGAAATGAATTTCATTATGATAGTTTAGTTGAATATATTCATTTCATGCTATATTGATTATAAATTGATTGATGAAATGATAATATAAGAAATTAATTGTAAATTTAATGGATATGTCAAATATAATAATGAATTTTTTTTTTACAAAACACTGGACCTATTATGATGGACTTTTCTGTTCGTCGTAATATACTGGACTTATTATGATGGAATTTTCTGTCTGTCATAATATATTGGACCTATTATGATGGATTTTTCTTTCTGTCATAAAATGCACATACCTATTATGACACCTAGAACTATGATGCTAGGGTTACCCTTCATAATATGTCATTTTTACCTGTCATAAAAAGCAATTTTTCCACTAGTGACAACTTCAAGTCTTCAACTAGTGGGCTTAGATAAACATTTATGCATTTCCAGGCTGCTTTGGACCAGATATCATCATAGGCAACATCATGTACTTCCTCGTCATGCACAATGCATGAGATAAGTTGTAAATTATCAACATAATTGGCCAACAACTATGATTAGTACTTAGATTACCAAATGGATTTGTTCCATCAGTGGCTAAATCAGGCTTAAGATTTCTACATTCTTGACCAAATTGGGGGAATTGTTGATCAATTATTTTTCCATTTCTTTGAATCAACTGGATGACGAAGTAGCCCATCAATTTTTCTCTCATATGCATGTCATCTAAGGTTTTTAGCATCTTTTGGATTCACAAACAAACTCTTAAGTTTAGACACAATTTGAAGCTACCAAATTACTTTCAAAGCATATCCATTTTTTTCTATTTGACCATTATCTTCACTATTATTTTTTCACTTGTGTCATGATAACCCACGTTTTAGACACTTTTTCAAAAATTCAAACTCTTTCCTATATAAAATGCAGTCATTGGGACAAGAATGCATCCTTTTATACTCCATACCTATCGGACAAAGAATTTTCTTCGCATCATAATTACAAGTAGGTAATGTATTTCCATCTAGCAGCATTTCATTCAACAAAGTCAACAATTCTGGGAAACTCTTATCAGTTCATCCATTGGTTGCCTTCAAATCATGAGCCTTAAATCGTTGACAACCGTGTGAACTTAGTTGAACCGACATACAAAGGTGTTTCCGCATCAATGGACATCGTCTCATACACATGAGCTTTGGCAAAAAATTTTGCGCCAACATCGCGGATCATGTCCTCTAATTTGTCTTCATCCGGTCGATCTTCTTCCATGGTGGAATCAATAACATTTTCAGTTTGGGAGAAATTTGGAAAGTGTATTTCTTCTTCGTTCCATATCCATGTTGTATAACATCGTAGAAAACCATCACAGATAAGATGTTCACTAATTTGAGTTGCGTTCAACTTTCTCCCATTCAAACAGTTCACACAAGGACATCTAAACTTCACTTCATCACCACTTCTACCCTCATTACGTAGCGCAAATTGTATAAATTCTTCTACCCCTCTCTCGTACTCAACACTAATGCGTGGCCATGGCACCAAACAACACTAATCGAATTTCGATCCATACGATCCATATATAAATATTCTGACTTATATATTCCACAAAATTACAATATAAATAAAATTATTCATCATTTAACGAAAAATTAAGGTTAATTCAATTCAACCATATAATCATACAATAAATAAAAAAAACATTGAAATAATCATATATTCAACATAAAAAATTGATTTAAACCATTTAGTTGTCCCTATTTTTGGGAGGTTTTCCCATTTTGATCCCCGTCTTATTAGAATCCTCAATTGAGTCCCTATAAGTGCTAATTTCAATCAATTAAGCCCCTGCCGTTAAATTTAGTTAACAGGGTTAACTTTTTTGCACAGCTGGAAGGATGACCTGTTAATTTCTGTAAACGTGGCCTATTTAGAGTTGAAACGTGGCATGAATTAGAGTTGAAATTGATTGAAATTAGCACTTATGGGACTCAATTCATGCCAAGTTTCAACTCTAAATAGGTCACGTTTATAGAAATTAACGGGTCATCCTCCCAGCTGTGCAAAAAAGTTAATCTCGTTAACTAAATTTAACGGCAGGGGCTTAATTGATTGAAATTAACACTTATAGGGACTTAATTGGGGATTCGAATAAGACGGGGATCAAAATGAGAAAACTTCCCGAAAATAGGGACAACTAAATGGTTTAAACCTAAAAAATTTTAAAAATAAAATTGTAAAATAAAAAAAAAATAAACTTTATAATCATACCATCATACAAAATTATACAATCATAAAATATTATTCAATCATACAAAATTATATGATGATTCAATCACATATTCAATCATACAAAATTATACAATCCTATTAAAAAATAAACTTTAAACATTAATATAAGAACCTGATAGTGTGGAAAGTCAATAACAATGGACAACTTGCGATCAAAACGGTAGAAAATTCAACTCTACAAAATTCAAACCTACACAAATATACAAACAAATATTAGTTTTAGAAATAAAAACAAATATCAAAACACAATTTACCTATAAGGGGAAGAATCGAAAAAACCAAATCAAAAAGACATTTCGAAAGATTATGATCGGTTAGAAAGCTTCCTAAATGTTGAAAATGGCCACGACACCAAACAAAAGTAAGTTTAAACGGTGAAAATGGATGGAAAATGGAAGCATTCCGCAATGGATGTCGCGTGGTAGAGGAGGCTTTATGAAATTGTTATGCGTAAGGAAGACGATATTGTTCCTTTCGCGTTTTCTTTTTTTTAACCCACGAAAGGTTATTACCTCGATTCCCAATAAAACCGAAGTAATAAAGATGATATAGTCTCGGTTTCCCACTTAACCGAGACCTATTCTCCTAAAAAAAATCAAAATACATCTGAAATGGGAATTTAGAATTTTTTTTCAATCTATATGTCTCGGTTCACCACCAAACCGAGGCCAAATCCTCTGTTAAAAATTACATTTTTATTGAATATTTAAAATTTATTCAGATCAAGGTCTATGGCCTCGGTTACCGAGGCCTATTCCCTGACGGTCTAACTACCAATTTAATGTAGGACTGCCACATGGGAAGAATGTCAGAATTTGCAAGAACCTAAGGCATCAGTTTTGAGGGGAACCATGACCTATTCCCTAACCTTTATGATGTTCAGGCTGTAGATTGGGGAATGTCAAAATTTGCAGGGACCTATGACATTCGTTCTAAGGGGAACCGAAGCCTATTCTCCTGCATATCTCAGCAAAATATCTGACCATTACATTTTTCACCTTTCTGTTAGGGGTTTTGACATTGGTTCTACATACAACCGAAGCCAAAAGTCATATGCAACTTCGATTCTAAAGAAATCAAGACCTATACTCTTACGAAAATTTCAAAAATGTCACCACATCATATTATACTTCGGGTTCTGATGAACCGCAGTATAATGTGTGTGGTAGTAAGTCATTTTTTTACTAATGACTTATCCAAAGCTTCATACTAAATTATCCATTTTAAACTCGGGATAGAAAAACAAGTCACTTACTAAGTTAAGAGATTAAAAAAAACATAATTAAACTAAAAAGAGATAAATACTTTTATTTGTAGAAATTAACTCTTTAAGTAATTTAAGCAATTCAATACAGTACCAATGTTTCTCTCCAAACAGAACATTGTAGTTTATGAAAAGCCCTACAATAGAGGCATGTGTAGAATGCAAAGCTACATAGAGAAGTGCTTCTGCACCTGTTATTTCTTTCTTCCCATAAGGGAAAGGAAATTATACAATTTATGTATATAAAAGCCTGGCAACACAATAGAGAGAATCATGTGGCTTGTTCGGACAACCCGTAAAGTCTATTGTCGCACGCTAACACATGTACCACCAAGAAAAAGGAAAACCAAACACTCCTTTGCATTCACCACATTTTTTCTCCTTTCCTTTCCTCTTCAACGTTGCTTTTCTCAAAGCAGTGCTTCTGTTCAGTACTCATCATGTTGCTCCATTCTTATATTATATTCACTCTTAACGTGCCAAATTGTTGTTTAATATTGTATACTGTGATTCAGAATGGAACCCTAAGGCCTCTTTAACGACCACTTAAACGTACTTTATTGAAAGTCATCAGAATCACTTTTTAGTTGTGTTTAGGTAATACCACCCTCTTTTGAGTAGATATCGTGATTCATGCCCATTTATTGCTTTATTCTTATATTAAAAGTATTATTATTTCTTAAGAAATTATTTTGCAGCCACTTTGTCTCAAATCACAAGTACAAGTCAGAAACCGTGATTTATATGATTCCCTTCATTTATGGTTTTCTATATAAATTGTTTTATGTTCTCCAATGAAAAGAGTAAGCATTTACTTTATCCTTAAAAATAATATTCTCAAATTGCTTTCTGAAAGTATTTTTTAAGATATCAAATAAATTCCTAAAATCAACTGCCTACTACTATTTTAATTTCCAGACATAAATTACGATTACTACTATTTTTTTTTAAATATGCATACTAATTGGTGTTACATATTTATGAATTTTGTTAATAATTAATGTACAAATGGAGAATCTAATGTATACTTTCTAGTGGAATCTATGTTAAATTATTTCATTTGGGATATTTGAATTTGAGATTTTGCTATCTTTTTGGTAAATTAATTTTATTACTTTAGTTACATATTTTTTAATTTTAAACTAGTGTATATATTTAGAAACTCTTTTCTAAATTAAAAAATAATATGATATAATGTATCAAAGAAGGTGGTGGAATCATTAATTTAATCATTTGTACTAATTAAACAAAAATATTATATTAATTTAATCATAAAATGTACAATAGGTTTACCTCATGAAAATATACATTTATCATTTTTCATAAAATTAACTATGAAGTATAGCTCAAAATTGTTCATTTAAAATGAAATTTCTGAACTTTTATTATTATTATTATTATTATTATTATTATTATTATTATTATTATTATTATTATTATTATTATTATTATGCATCGATATTGATGGAAGTAAGGACTAGGGGATATTTCACAACAGAAACAATAGATCAAGAATCCCTTTGAAAAGCAATTTGGTATGGTAACATGTGGTATTTAGGGATATTCATGTTAATCATGGTTTCTGAAGTTGTTTCTTTTCGATGAAAGAATTGTCTTCTTTAAATACATATTGTGATCTTTCATCTAATTTATCTGACACGACATATTATTTATTCCCTTAAATTTAAATTCTTTTTATATAGAAATAAAGCAAATGTATGGTTAAGAAGATTAACAATAACACTAACTCATGTATAGAATTAAAATCATAAGATTAACTATGTTCTATGTGTATGACATGAAAATTGAAATTTGTTTATCTTCTTTAAGTAAACATAGTTTTTTAGTCCAATTACCTTAAATGTTTTGATATATTAAATGATTTTTTATCAAACATAAAAACCTGTAAAACAATGTTTTGATAAATCGTTATTAATTAATTTCTAGATAGCAAAATCTGGTAATGAGGTTTCAGATTTCAGTGACAAAGCCGCAGGAAAACACAGAACTGCATATTTAATACCTGCAATTTCTGGCTACTGCATTAGTTTATGATTAAGATATTAATAACACTGCAGTAATCTTGCACAAGATTTTGCATTAACGGTAATTACATATATTAATGAGATTAGAATAAGAAGCACCATTCAACTCTGGCACTGACTTTTGGCACGTGTAGTTTTGAAGCTTGCAGACAAATGCAAAAGATTCTTTGCACAAATCACAAAACCCAGTTTTGAAATTTTGTAGTATTTATAGCAGTGGATAGTACTGCAAATTTTTCAGCTTCCCCAATATCATTATTTTGCTACCTTGGTACTCAGCACCACCTTCCAGAATCCTCACCTTGGATCTCTCACATGTGTGAAAGCAAACAATCTGCGGATTTCCTGGCAGGTTGGAGATTCATTTCTCATCAATACTTCATCATCAATCATAATAATAACAACAACGAAATATAAGCAAAATTTAACAAGATAAGAAATACAAAACTTAATAACTTTGAAAAGAGTGCCAATTAAGTACACACCCCTTCTTTTTCTTGCCTAACCTTTTGGAACCAAAACTTAGAAATGAGTAACCTGCTTTCATAATGTCCCCTTCGTTAGTCAAACGACCTTTAGTTTTCTATGATTATTTCACAAAGCTTTATCTTTTTTTTAGATCATATACTTAGGTTTGCAATGGGTCGGATCGAGTACGAATAGTGTCTACCCACAACTTGATCTGTCAGATAAAAATGTACCTGTCATTCGACCCGTTACTTGCCGGGTACCCGCTTAAAAAATATCTCCAGATATCCGTAAAAAATAAAAAAAAAATATATTTTATATTTTTTTATGATAAAATTTAAATAAAATAACAAATATATATATATATATAGTATAATATAAATTAAATTAATATAAATTAAAATTTAATTTTAATTAATTTTAGTCTAATAAAATATAATTTTATTTTATTTTTAATTAAATTTAATTAAAAAAATATAAATTAATTTTTTTATTTATTTTTTGCGGGTAGCGGATACCCACAGGTCGGATAGTATACTACCCGTACCCTACCCGTTTAGAAGCAGGTATTAAAATACCCGCTACCCGCTACCCGCGGATAGTAAATATTCGCGGATAATAACTACCTGCCGCGGGTTTTACCAGCGGATACCCGTGTCCGCGGATTTTTTTGTCATCCCTACATATACCTTTTCCTATAGATATAAACTTTGTTCAAGTCTTGCAGAATTATTAGGAGCATCAAAATTTTCTTTTTCTAATGAAAATCGGGATTATGTGAACATAATATTTGTTAAAAAACTTAAGTGAGTTTAAGTCTCATTATATAAATATGAAAAAATTAAGTGATTATTGTAAATATATTTTTAAAGATTTTTTATTGGATAGTGCCAATTTTATATGAATTTTAACTTAATTATTATGTTTTATTGATATTGAATCTTTTCATAAATCCATCATAATCTTACTGATCGACGTAAATGACTTGGGTTTCGGACAAATGTGTGAATTTAAGCGTAAATTTAAGTATCACACGTAGATATAAAAAAAATCAATATTTTATATAAAAAAAAACATATTATCTTAAGGTTTTTGTTTTTGAAAGTAAGATAAGTGCATATGAGATATAATATATTTTAGAAATATAAAACCTCTGTACTTAAAATATGTTTGGAAGAGTTAAAAGAGGAATGTGTATTTAAGTTGTGTTTAACATCCATTCCTAATCAATGTGATATTAAGTATATTAGTTAAAATTGTTTTAACTATATTATAGAATGTTTAACTTAAAGTAACAAGGTTAACATGTGCAATGTGATTTTGTTTGTTTATAGGTGAATATGGTTCACAATTTAGTATGAGAAATGCAAAGACAATTGTAATAGATGCTTGTAGGTCATGAAGTCAATCAATCTCAGAAACTATCCACAAATTTCTGGAATTCTGAATTTATCTAGACATGGTAGTATCTGCTTAAATAACATAGAAAACTTAATTATTTTTATCACCATATTTCAATGATAACAAAATAACGAAAATTAGTGTCTACACACTCTTAAAAAGAAGCCAAAAAAGTCAAAAATCTAGTAAGGACAAAATCACATCTTTCAAGAGTAAAATTATGCATTCAAATTTTTATACTAATGAGTAGATAAAATGTCTTTTGTATTCATGTATTAGGTTTGTCCATTTTCATACATATTTGCATTAATGGAATGATTTAATCATGTATTATCTTTGTTTTGAATTTGGGTGTGTGCATTGTTCTTATAAATAGGATTTTTGAAGTTTATAATCATAGTTTGGAGAGAGTTAATGTCAAAAGTGAAGAAGAAAATTAGAGAATTCCACAAGCAACGCGTGAATTTGACTCCAAGATATAGCATACAAACCACGGAGTTTTCACACGTGACCTGTGGATTTTTTTAGTGAGCAATATTTACTTTTAATATTGCATGAACTGAAAAGGATTAAAAGAAAAACATAAATGAGAAAAATAGAAAAAATGATTATGAGGGAGAGATAACCTCCTAAACAAAAGGATAAAATGTAGAAACCATAAGGGGAGGAGATGAGATTGTAAGGGAGACCTTCTATTTCTTCTTATTCTAGATTTTTTAATTTTTGGTTTTTTCATTATGAAAATCTAATTTTCTCTTTTTGTTGGAGGATTAAGGTAATGCTTTGAGTTATAGTTTCTAAACCTTGACATTTAGTTAATTTTAATTATCTAAGTGTTCTTTTTGTGATTCTCATGTTCATTCTAGAAGCAATTTCGCAATTGATTGGAGATTGTTTGTGATAATAAATAGAATAGTTTCGGTTTTTGTCACAATTGGAAAATTGGATATATCTAATTAGTTTTCAACTAGGATGATCATTGTTCTTTGTGATTTTATCAAGTTGTATAACAGACCTAAGAAATTAGAAGTTAAAATTTAATGAAATAAGTTTACCTATCTAAATAAGGATAAACGGTCTTGAATAAACTTAAATGCATAATTATATTTCTTGTATAAATTAAAAGGAGTAAAATTATAACTTTAAATAAACTATCTAATTTTAGTTATTCAAAATTACAAAAATTAATAATCTAGTATTAAACAAATTCAATCCCAAAAAATAATATTTTATTATTTGGGTAACAACTGGTACACTTATCAAATGTTTAACACCCATCAATCAAGTAAGAAAAATAATTTCTCTATAATGTACATTTTAAGTTTTTACACTCTCCAAAGTTATAGTCTCTTAACCTTATTTTCTTTTTTAGACACATTATAAATTATTATAAGTTATGAGTTTCACTTATGAAATTTTATTTTGTTAGCTTCTTTTAAGCTATGTTTGTATGACGAGGAATGAAAGGGAATATACTTTTTTAATTTGTAAATGATCTCTAATTTTAAAAAGCAAACTAAAAGGAAGAAACGATCCCATAACATAAGTTTAATATCATTTTTATTTTATTTTATCGGTTAAATATTATGTTGCTTTACCATTCAAAAGTAATGGAATTGTTAAAATGGGTCATAACCCACATGTTAGGTCCATTACGGATTCGAGTCAGGTTGGGTTTGAAAAAATTATATTTTTTTTAAGCGGGTCAGATCTCAAACTGGCTCGTGCAGATTAAACCCGTGGTAGGCCAGGTTGGCCTACCTACCTAATTTTATTTTATTAAAATTTAATTTTAAATTTATAAAAAAATATTTATTTTTTTTTCTTGAAAAAATTATTTAAGTTTCCTATTTTCAAAATTAATTAAACACCTTTTGTAAAATTTGTTTAGATTTGAATCATAGAAAGTTTGTAAACTTTTTATTTAAAAAAAAATTGTAATTAAGTGAGCTTGTGAGTCAACTCGTTTACCCACTAATTCGTGGTGGGTCGAGTCAGATTCAAATTTTTCTGACCTGTTAATAAATGAACCGTTGAGTAGTCCGTTTTAACAACTATAAGTAAAGTATAACCTCTTTCATCGTAATCTAATTATTTCAATTAATGCTAAAACTATCTTCAATCAATATAAATATTTAAAAAATCATCAAAATTTAGATATTTTAATAACCAATAATATAGTTTTCTTCTTAAATATTTTATAACTTTAATTTTATTGTTGTTCAAAAGTAATTTACGTTTACATATTTACATATGTAAAGGCTATATAGTACAACGAGCAAGAAACCTAGATTTTTTGGATAGAAATTTAGAAGAAATTTTTTGAAAGCTTCTCTATGAAAAAGATTCCATATTTTTTATTAAAAAAACTCATAAAAATTTTTATAGATGCATTTATTAAGCTTTTATTATTATTTTTTTTTTCTCTTTCGAATTAGATGCATGTATGTTACATCTACACAATAGTACCTACGACTTGAAAATAGTCCCACATGTGACCATTGTTATTATATGACAAAGTCTAATAAATTCATCAACTAATTAGATATTACAATACTGTAAATGTTTGTACATGCAGGGAAACGTAGCCATCATGTAATAAATCCACGTCTTCATTATTAATAAGAGAATTTTAGAAAAGTTTTCATTTTCCTTGAATCATATAATTCTCTTAAAATTAAATATTCAATCCTATTAATAATTTTATATATTCTTAAAAAAAAGAATTGTTTAATTGAGCTGAATTTTAAATCTTGATACATTATATATCAAATCAAAGATACTTTTATTTCAAAATAAAGTAAAATTTTGAAATTATTATAGTCTTACTTTGGAAGTAATTTAAAATTCTAATCTTTAAAACAGAACTTTAAAACCCGCCTCGTCTTTATTAGATTAAGCAGGAACAATTACTATATAACATATATCATATTTAATAATTTATGACTTTTTTATTCATGTTCAGTAATTTAACTCTTAAACAAGGGACTCAATAATTGGTTAATATATATATTGGATTTTATGGGAGAATATTTAATGTATAATTATATTATGTTGGAAAATATTTTACAATGAGAATGCATCGCAATTAAATATATATTTATAATTTTACCAACCCTTCTATATTTATGATTTTAATATAGAAACGTTTTAAACGGATGCAGAAGAAAAGGAAGTGTTCACACAGTTTTGTCAACAAAATCTTT
This sequence comes from Vigna radiata var. radiata, assembly GCF_000741045.1. Taxonomy (NCBI): domain Eukaryota; kingdom Viridiplantae; phylum Streptophyta; class Magnoliopsida; order Fabales; family Fabaceae; genus Vigna; species Vigna radiata. The sequence goes on along the minus strand of NC_028352.1, from coordinate 11,052,018 downwards.
CAAAATTCACACACGGACAGAAGGTGAGAGTTAGAACAGCAGGGATCTACTACTGCCAAAAATCTCTTTCAAAACAGACTCGTCAAATCATAAATTCAGATAGTATATAATAAATTTAATGTTTTTATAATAATTTTCTTAAAAAATGTTCTAAATAAAAACGTAGAACTCTTGTCAAAACTCTGTCCTCTAACAATTATTTTCATTTATCTTCGTTCTCTCAACATAAATGTTTCTTTAACACTCGTCTTTAGGACCACAAACGTTCACAAACAATAATGAAAACCTTTAAACCTTAAATTCTTGACATTGACACGACTCCAATGAAAACCTTTTTCTTTTAATCTATTAATATATTTTTTAAAAATAGAATAACTAAATTTTAAAGCCAAGAGATACTTTTAATCATTTATGCTGTGTTCGTATGAACAGATTTTACTGTTCATGCGGATTTGCGAGCAATTAATTCAAAAGTTTTCGTGTTCATTTGCGGTGAATTGCGGGGATGGAAAAGCAATGAATTGCGGGATTGCACTGTGCATACCATCCTCGCTATTGGAAGAAGATTTGTGCTGATTTACCCTCAAATGACTGAAATACCCTGTACGATTATTAAAATTACAACCCAATATCTTCAGCCCCATATTCGATTCTTAAGTTTAAAACCGATTCCAAGAAGCAACTGAAAAGCAGAAAATCAAAATGCCATGTGCACTGTTGCTTTCACGAGTAAACAGTGTCGTTGCCCATGTGATGCACTGTCCTAGCCATGCATAGTCTGGGTTCTGCATCTTGCTTTTCAAGCTCATAGCAGTGTAAGCTGGCGAAATTCTCTGATTCAGATTCTCTGGTTGTGTGTTTACATAGCAGTGTGTATTAACTCGTGCTTGTGTGTTTACATAGAGAGAACGAAGTTTGAGAGTGTGAGTGAGGAGCTCTGTGCCAGTGACTGTGTGTGCTGAAGTTTTCTGTTCAGAGTGAAGACCCATGGAGATGGCAACCTAAGGTAATGTTTCTCACACAGTTTTATGTCGTTGTTGCAGGTTGAGGATGTATGGTTCTCATGAAGACGAAGAGAGGGGACGAGGAAGAAGGCGCTTGCTTAATGATGAGGAGCAAACCCGACAAAGAAGACGAAGCTTGAAACAAGGTGCAAGGAAGTGTATCCGGTTACAACCTCGCGTATCCGGATCCAGCTTTGAGAAGATCTGCGAAGGGAGGTGTATCCGGTTACAGCCTCGCGTATCCGGATCCAGCTTTCAAAAGATCTGCGCCTGGAGGTGTATCCGGTTACAGGCTCGCGTATCCAGATACAGCGAAGATCTGCGAAGGGGTTCCACCTTTGAGAAGGATTTGTGAAGATCGCGTCATGCCTTCCTTTTCTACTCTCCGAAGATTCTCTCCGTTCACCCAACGCTTCCGTACGCTGAGTTCTTCCACTTCCCAGTCTTCATCTTCTCCTAGTCCTCGTCAGAATCTCAGTTGGGCTTCGGGTTCAACCATTGTTGCAGGCGTAGTCTCTGCTCTTGCTCTTTTCTATTGCTACAAAAATGTCTTCCATTAAAAAAACATCCTAAATCAAAATATCCACGAATTATGATAGGTCCATAAACATTATTTTTTAAGAATATTTATTTTAAATATAAAAAAATACAATTAATTCTTAATTGATCATAAAATTTAAGTATTTTAATTTGTAAAAATAAATACAAACATTTTAATATGATTAAAATAGATTTAAAAAGAATATCAACGAAATTGATTGCTGGTTTATATAAAAAAATTATACATCAAAATATTTGGTTAAATNTATTTAGTTTTTCTTGATTAGTCAAACATATTATTAAAGTATATAAGCTAGTCATCTAATTTTATTATATGACAAAATTCATCTGAATTTGAATGAGATATTTTAAATGAGATATTTTAATTTCAAATTTTGAAATAATAAATTTTAAAAGTTCAAAATAATAAACTTGTAAATAATAATTTTATGAATTTTTTTTATTATATATTTTTTTTTTCTTTTTTAATGGACGACTTATATTTATATTTAAATTTTAGAAATTATTTTTTTCTTCAATAGTATGTATATATATATATATAGAGAGAGATAGATAGATAGATATAGTAATTACAAAATTATTAAAAAATAGATTATAATTAATAATTATATTAAATTATATATTATATATTTTATTTAATAACATATTAATTATTAATAATTAATTTTCTCTCTTTATTAACATTTATACATTTAAATATAACATTAAAAAATAACATTTTATATCACTTTAATAATTAGGGGCATTTTAGTAATCTTCAATTTTTATCAATTAAACTAATTTTTTAAATCTGTCACATCAATCAAATCATACACTAATTCTCACAAACATTACCCTCAAATCCACTCTCAATTACCCACAAATCCACTCAAAAAAATAACAAAAAAATTACCCTCAAATCCACTCAAATCCATTCAAATCATCTCCCACAAATCCCCCAAAAAGAACACAGCCTTAGTGAAGTAGTTATCGCTATAAGAATTACTATTTGTGTGCTAAGGCAAGGCGAAACCAGCGTATAATGTCCATTCCTTTTTTTTTAACGGTCAGGGGGAAGTGATTTTATGTAGACAAACAAATGGTGTGTGCAAATCATTAGTATGTTATTGACATTTTTTTACATTTCTTAACATAAATGACAATGTTGACTTTGATGGTCGATTTGTTGAAAGTCTCACTTCAACTAGAGATAAGACCAATTTATAATATGTAAGTGAGGTGCAATCCTCACCTTACAAGCCGATTTTGTGGGGTTGAGTTAGGCTTAAACCCACTTTCTACCGGTTTTGTGGGGTTGAGTTATGCTTAAACCCACTTTCTAATACGACTAATAGTACTAGCCCTTAAAACTCGAGTTGCCATCGAGCTTGTTGTCTTAAATCTATTCCACATACTCCATTATGAATTTCACTCGTAATTTAATCGGCTTCCACTAGCACGAGGCACTTCATCAGCGGTGCAGAAAAGTTTCTTCTATATAGGTCGTCTCTTACCTTCACATATTTCGTCGCTTTTCTGGTATAGCTTGGTTTTAACGACTCTCATTCATATAACTTTTGAAGGAGTCAGTGATGTGTCCTTAATTTTGGGGTTACTCAACTTTGACATTGTTGAATTTATCAAAGGAGGGATTCACCAAAGAGATACAACATCGATGAGACCTGAACCCAACCATATAAGGGATTAACTTCACTCTCTATTCAAACCCTTAAGACGATGGGTTAATGGACCTTCACCCTTATATGGTACTCCACTTTCTCATTTCTATCCAATGTGGGACTTAGACTCACATTTGAAATTTTAACAATCTCCCCCTTCAATAGTTAATTCCTTCCACATTGGTACACTCCCCTTCTAGCACAAGCATTTGAATATCATTTTTCATATCGTCGTTCATTTTAACAAGACACACTTACCTGAAAACCTTTTCCGAGAAGACTTTCGATACAGGGACCATTGTACTCATCTTAGTCTATCTTAGCTCTGATACCATTTGTTGGGTTTATCAAAGGAGGGGTTCACCAGGGAGATACAACATTAATGAGACCTAAGTCCAACCACATAAGGGATTGACTTCACTCTCTACCCAAAACCTTAAGGCAGTGGGTTAATGGGCCTTCGCCCTTATATGGTACTCTATTTTCTTATTTCTACTCAATGTGGGACTTAGACTCACACTTGGAATTCTAACAAACAGTTCCTCCACTCTTGCATTCTTCTTCCACAGGATGTGGTCAATTTTCACCTCTTCGAAAGCTTTGATGAGTTTCTTCAAGGCACACAAGTAACGAAACAAAGATTTATCCTGCGCTTGAAATTAACCATTGAGTTGCTCGATCACCAATTTTGAGTCGATCTTACACAAGATTTTGTTGGCTCCCATGTCACTAGCCAATTTTATTCAGGCCTCGTACTCAGCTTGATTATTTGAAACCTTGAAGTCAAATGACAGTGGTTGCTCTATTTTTAGGATGTTCAACCCTTCTAGGAATATTTTTGTCCTCTACCTTTTTGCCTCGATGATCCGCTAACATGCAATACCCATAATGAGTGGTTGCTTAATGTGTGCCCTTACATTTCAACTAAGAAATCTATTAAGTGTTGTCCCTTCATTGTTCCTTTGGGTTCATACTTGAGGTTAAACTCTGATAATTCTACCAATCAACTCATCATGTGGTCGATTAGTTTTGGTCTACGCATTATCTTAGTTATTGGGTAATTCTTCATTACTATTATTTAATGACTCTAAAAATAGGATTTAAGCCTTCAAATCTCCATAACTAAAGTTAAAGCAAATTTTTTAATTTGGTGGTACCTAGTCTCGACGTCTTGTAATACCTGACTAACGACACATAAATGGGCTAATGATATGGCTTTGGTTATACCAAAGCAGTGCATGTGGCATCTTTTGAAACCAACAGGTATATTTCTATCTCTCCGTTGGGGCTAAGCCTGCAAAGGACAAACTATGTTGCAATAGTTGTTTTAACCTACTAAAAAGCTTCTTCACACTAGTTGTTCATTTTTCCTTAAATGTCTTATTCATGGTTCTGAGAATTGGCCTTGTGCGTTCAGCCAAACATGGAATGAATTGGGATATGGATGTCAATCTGTCAATGAGTCTTTAAACTTCCTTGAGGTTTCTTGGGCTTCCCATTTTTATTATCGTCTAACACATGTCGAGATTTGATTCAATTCCTCTATTAGAAAGCATAAAGCCCAAGAATTTGTCTCTTACTACAACAATCACAAACTATTGTGTGAACACTTCCTCTAGGTTCGTTACATGCTCTTTCATGGACTTAGACTTGACCACCATGTTGTCAACATACACTTCCATGTTCCTACCAATTTATTCTCGAAAAACTTTGTCCATAAGATGTTGGCATGTTGCTCCCACTTTCTTAAGGCTGGAGAACATAACTTTGTAACAAAAATTAGCCTTGTTTGTTATGAAGATGGTTTTATCTTTGTCAGGGTAGTACATTGGTATCTTATTATATCCAAAATAAGTGTCAAGGAATTTAAGGTCTTGGTGACCGAATGCGCCATCCACTAGTTGGTTAGTGCTAAGGGTAAGGGTCTTTTGAACACGCTTTATTTAGATCCATGGAATTTGTTCACATATGATTGTTTAACTTTTTCACCAATACAACATTGGCCAACCAAGTGGTTCATATAATATAAAAATCATTACTTTTACAATATAAAAATCATTACTTTTACTTGATCAAGAGACAAAAGACATAGAAAAATATGAATCACAAAAGGAATTAAAAGAACAAACAAATTTATTCATCTAACTTCATAATCCAGTTAAGAAATTACAGTAAAATCAAACAAATTACAGTAAATTTAACACTCTATGGAATGTGGAAATAACATGAAAAAAATATGAAGAGAGGGTGGAGAACATGATAAAAGAGAGAAAAGATGAAACTTGAACCCCCCAAAGGGTTCCTAAGCTCGTCTTATGTGTTTCTCTAAGTCTCTTTATATAGAAATTGGATTGAGCTTTGTTTTAGGCTTTTATGTTGTTGTAATCTTCTTTATGATAATGTAATCTCCTCCAATTATCTTCTAAATAATCGAATATCTTCAAGATATATTTGATTGTTGTAGAGATCTAAAAATATTTGAGAAGATATTTGCTAGATTAAAAAAGATTTTGCAAATATTATCTTTTGATATTTATTGATATAGTTAAATAAGGTAATTATTTAATAATATCAAATAAAATATCTTGTGATATATTTTCTTCAAACTATCTTTAATCATAAAAATTTATCAATTATCAAAGCCCTTTTAGTAGAAAAAAAAGAAGATAAACCCACAAGATCCAATTTTTGTTGCATATTCCTTCTTCTTGGCTTAGCCAAATTTCTTCATTTTTTTTCATGTTATGCTTGGATTGACTTATTGTGGTCTTGATTATTTGCTATTCCTGGATTTATCTTTAAGGTGTCATGAAAATTTAACCAATTTATTTCCCCAAGTCAATGAGCTCAACTTAGTTGCAGTTGTACTAACACATCTCAAAATATCCAAAACAACATTTATGCAACTAAAAAGTTGTTTTGAACATGTTTTTGTATCTCATGCTAAATAAACCCAATCATAACAAATCCTAATTAAAATACTTTATTAAAGTACAAAAAACAATTAAGAATCCAATATTAAAGGCTAAATGAGGACATCAATATGCATTCATCAGTGGTGTAATGAATTTCTTTGATAAAGTCAGACTCTAACAACTTGTAAACTTTAACATTAGCTATCATACATCGCTTTTCTCCTAGATGTCTCTTTTTCTGTGTGACCAATCATGCATCCTTGCATATGGACAATTTGTGACACATCACGCTTGAGTGAATCCTCGACATATCGGTTATTGTTCATGTAAACAAATCTTTTTTCTTTCTTAACTCGACTTATATTATCCTAGCTTCATTGTTGACCAGTTCGACACTGATATGAGTAACTCAATCGGTTCCTGCAATTTCTATATCGATGGTTTCTCCTTTTGGTTTTATCCTCTGTTTGTTATTCATACAAAGGTCAAGGTCAGTCATAATGATTAGCACATGCTTCCTTCGAGCATTGGATGGATGATATGCCTTTACCTTTAACTCGTTGGCATGACATTCCTATGTGATTTTTTGGTCAACGTGCACAGTCACAATATCTCCATTTTTCATAAGGGAAATTCATCACCAAATATGGTGTTCACGTAATTTCACCTAAAGCGTTAAAACACGACCGAGTAACACGTTATATGATGTGTTTGCTTCCACAAGCAAGTACCTCATGCCTTATCGGCTTCCTTTCCCAAAGTTCATGTAGAGATCCATGTATCCTCGGGTGTATACTTGATCCCCTAAAAAGCCTACAATTTGCTCTAAGTATGGTTGGAAAAGTTCTTTTTATATTCATAACTTCATAAATGTCTTCCAATAGAGTATGTTAACTGAATTTCCTTGGTTTAAAAGCATTTTTTCTACCGCATAATCAACTAGTTTGACGGTGATCACCATGGGGTCATCATAGTCAGGGTTGGGTGCTTAAAAGTCATCATCTATGAATGTGATTGGAGGCATGCTACTTTTAGGCTTATCAACCATGATTATTGTTTAAAGGGCTCCAACATGCCGCTTTTGTGTTGAAGGAATATGGTGACTCCTGCAAAACCACCAGATATTGGATGAATGAATTCTCTCAAATGTATGTCCCCACTTTGACTTCTACTCTTGCGTCTACACCTCAATCTAAACCATTCATCAGACTTACCATTTGTTGTTTTGGGCAACTCTTTTTGTGTTTTTTTAGGGCTTATTGGCTGCCCCCACAAACTTCTTGAGGTGCCCATCTTGAATTAACTCTTCGATATTATCTTTTAGGGTAGCATATTTCTTTGTGATATGCTTTAGATTATGATGATACTAACAATGTTTGGCCTTGTAAGCATTCAAGGGTGTTCTTGATTTTCTTGGAAGGGGTAGAACTCTACACCAAATGCTTCATCTAGGAAGTGCGACCAGGTGGCATTAAGTAGGGTGTGACTGGTGAAGCACGAACCTCTCAATTGGTCTCTAGTCAGGTAGTCACTTTGATGTAGTTTTCCTCCAACCTTCTAATCAAAGCTCCTTTTGTTGGATCTTTCTTCTTTCCTTACTTGTTTTCAAAAAGTCCCTCCGCTCCTCCACTTGCATAAATTTTGTAGCTCTTTGCCTCAATTCATCTACGTCCACGACAAGTTGCATACAAAGTCTGTTAGTGAATGATATTGGCCTTAGCGCGATAACCATGAGGTACAAAACCACTTCTTGACTTAAGTTTCTTATCAATAGGGTTGTCTTCTCAAATCTGTCCATAAATGCTCTGAGGATTCCTCCCTTCCCTTCCTGATATTCACTAGTGTGATGGAGGTTAGATGGTGCAATTGGCTGGTGGTAAATTAAGCATCAAACATCATTTTAATTGTGACAAAACAATCGATGGAATTTATTGGAAGATGAGTGAACCATTCAGGGGCTTCTCCCTTCAAAGACATCGACAACATCTTGCACCAAATGGTATTGTTAAACGTGAACAACACCATTTGCGTTACAAATATACTAAGATGTTTGTATAGATGTGAAGACCGATCATATTTTTTGAATACCGACATCTTCCAGTTGTTCGATAATGGGGCGTCCGTGATCCCTATGTAAAGGAATGCATTCCGATCGTGTCCATAGTAGTTGTGGCAGAAGGTTTGTAATCTTTATTGGTCTCATCATTGTATCCTTGAATTGTTCATTCATGCTCAGCTCAAGGCTGCTTGGTTGGCTTAGGTTTGGTTGGAGTGAATAGTATAGGTCTTTTATTGTTCATATTATGCCTTATTAATGTGTTTTCCACGCACAAAGCTTGCAACTCTTTTATCTCCTCCTCATGTTTTCTCTTCATCTTCTCCATGTCCTTACTCAACCTCTTAATCTTCCATTGGGCATGTTGCTCCCCAAACGCTTCTTCTACTACTATATTGTTCGTCATGTTCCTAGCGATCACCATACAAGTATCACAATGTTCACTTAGCTCCACGATGGGCGTCAAAATGTTCTTGTAAGGTTGAGATCACACTTACGTTCGTCTTCTTCTTCATGATTCACTTTATGTCGATCATTCTCCTTTCAATACCTTTCTGTTTACTCAGATGATTTGTCCACTTCGTTACCTGTCAAAAACACTCTGATATTTAAGTCAGTATTCGGTTAAGACAAAGTATAATAAATTCAAAAGTATTAAATGTCTCACTAACACACCATATTTATAGGCTCTTGGATGAGTCTTTATTTAGTATTGGCTTAATGGTGTCCTAATAACCTTTTAATCATGTTTAGCACGTTAATCCCACAGTCAACTCTGATTATTACTTCCTTTACATATGATACTAGGTCGATCAGTCTAAAGCATCTTTTTCTCTATTTTATGAACGGTATGTACAACTTTCATGTATTTTTTTTTTATAATAGGTCTAGTTTGGATATGTTTTATAAAGTATAATATTTATCATAAATTTGGTATGATTATTTGCTTTGTTTTCTTTTAATAAATTTTTATGTGATTATAGATGATAAATAAACTTTGAAACGTGAATATAACTTAAATGTTAAAATTATAATGATGTTTAAGATGACTTTATTTAAAATTAAATAAATATTTTAATTGTATGGTTATAAAAAAAAAGTAAATGTATTCAATTCATATTAAGTATACTAAGATTTTCTGTACAATAATTTTATAAAACAAAACATCATTAATTTACTTAATTGTATAAAAGTTCAAAATAAATTACAAAATTTTTAAAATATTTAACTCGAGATGAAGAGAGGAGGTGACTCATTTGTGAGCCAACCCTTAACATCCTTATAATATACTCCTTAAGAAACCCTGACACTAATCCGTTTCTTAGTTTCCAGGGTGATATGACTAATAGACCCTTGTGTTTTCTACCCGCGCAAACGCGGAATTAACGCCTTAACTAACGGTGGGACCCAACTTAAGTTCTTAGTGGCACCCTTTCGTAAATAACACCAAATGAACGGACCACATCGTAAACACGGTTACGCCTGTTGTACTATAAGAAACCCAAAACTCCTTTTAACTGTCTAACTAAACTAAGCCCACAGACACTCACCACTCTGCCGCCACCACACTGTCGGCAACGCCCCAAACGCCACTCTTTCGTTCCAACTGCCTCGGCGCGCCACCCACTTTGCTTCTGTGCACAATGCAGCTCCACCGTGCCTCCACCGCGGCAAAAGGCCTTGCCTGCTTCATTTTCGCCTTGAAACTCGTGCTGTTGTACGCCGCCGAGGGACAGCCTCAGCACCGCGGTCCCGACCTACATTGGTACCCCGGAACCGCCACCTGGTACGGCGAACCCGAAGGAGACGGCAGCACCGGTAACTGACCTTCACAAGATCTCTTCTTTCCACATTTCACTCACTTACACACAAACACACTTCACTCGCCGAGTTAACTCAGTGAATACAAATGCAGAGACATAAAGACAAAATTTAGATTCTTATCTATTTAGGTGAAATCTTAATTTTAAGTTGAAAGTTACAAAATTTAGATATAATTTTTTTGAGATTTGGTATAAGTACAACAATTTAGTCTTTTCATCTCTTTCTTAATTGCACAAGTTATTGTCCAATCAGTTTATCGAAGTGCTTTGCTTTCAATTCTGTTCTTAGTTAAAATGTAAGTTTCAGTTTGGAAATTCGAAGATAAAGGTATGCATTACTTGTTTACATAGAAATTTTTTAATTCTGACTGAGAAACAGAAAAAACATATCTGTTTCAGCCTCTATGGCAGTTTTAGGTTCTTTATCCAAGAGATAAAAACTTGTAGAGTTTGGTAAAAGTTTTGGTGAAAAAGCTTATAAATTTTGGTTATGTGGTGTGAGTGTTGTGTTGGGTTAATGATGAGTGAGTTGTTAATGTTGTGTGTGTGAAGGTGGGGCATGTGGGTATGGTTCGATGGTGGACGTGAAGCCGTTCAGGGCGCGAGTGGGAGCAGTGGGGCCCTTGCTGTTCATGAACGGCGAAGGGTGCGGTGCCTGCTACAAGGTGAGGTGTTTGGACAAGAGCATATGTTCGAGACGAGCTGTGACAGTCATAATTACCGACGAGTGTCCAGGTTGCCCCTCTGACCAAACACACTTCGATCTCAGTGGTGCCGCCTTTGGTCGCATGGCCATTGCTGGCGAGAACGGTCCTCTCAGAGACCGTGGTCAAATCCCTGTCATTTACCGAAGGTATGCATATGCATGCATTATGCTTACAAACATTAAATTTCACATGTGAAAATCTTTTAGTGATTTACAGCTATATATATACACATATATGTAAGTGTGAATCTGAACATTGTTCAGTTGAAAATATTACTTTATTTGGGGGCAGAGGGACCTTGTTATGTGGCATGGACTCTTTGACTGTGACTGGGACCGTTTTTTCCTTCTTTTGTTTGGTGTGAAGATTTGACTTTTTTTACTGTTTTTCTAACTTATATTATTAACCCAGCTTCCCTTTAGAGGAAAAAAGGTTACTCTCTGTTTGCACTTTCCTGTTTGTTTCTATATATCAGGATGCTACATTATCTGCATCTGAGTGAAATACCCTTTTGTTTTTGTGGATTCATTAAGGGAAAGACTCATTTAAATATCAATTTCTGATGAGTGAGGTTTGTCTGATTGTATTATTTTGCAGAACACCATGTAAATATCCCGGTAGAAAAATTGCTTTTCATGTCAACGAAGGCTCCACACCATTTTGGCTATCACTTCTGGTTGAGTTTGAGGACGCAGAAGGAGATATTGGCTCCATGCATATACGAGAAGTATGCATTTTTCCTCTCTTCTTGATGCTTATTTCCACTTATACATGACTTTTTTTTCTCTATCTATGTTCCTCATGCATCACAAATTTATATTTTTATATAAGTTGTAGAAAGAAAGAGTAAAAAATAGGAGAAGAAAAGAATCTTAAAGTTCTGGTCTGAGAGAATCAGATGCCGTTACAGCTAATGGCCTGTAATGTGGTAGTGCGAAATATATTGTTAATATATAGTTCTATGGCTAGAGTGCACACTTAGTGTGCTGATTGCATCTTTGGAACCCTGCTTCTTGAAAAGTGTTGCAGATTGGACCAAAAGTAACTACCCAAAGGTGAAATAAAGCATTATGGTCATTACATTTTTTTTACTGTCTAGTCTCCCTTGTGCAGAATTTGACAATTCCAAATTTTGGGGACGTGTCTCCTTACCACACGTGCCTCAACACTACCATCTTTTGCACTTTAGGAGTAATAGGTTTTTGCCAAAGCTTGCAATTGGTGGAACATCTTCTCTCCTATTAAATATATTATCACTACCTTATTCCTCATATGCATAATGGTGCCCATTGGCAACATCTAATGGTGCTGCTTTTTCTGTATTTTCTGAACTCAAAGCATGTGATATGGGACCAATGTAAACAGTAACATTCCTCATTTCTCCCCACTCTATCAATTCAGCAACTAAATTGCCAAAACAAATTAAACAGTGAAGTCTTGCTTTGATCTCTATTTGTAGACAAATTATTAAATAGTGCTTTTACTGTAATTCCTCACATAGCAAGTTGGTGCGAAAAGTTAGGCTTATAACTTTATTCTTAATTATTTGGTAACACTATTATTGTTGGAAGTCTATCCCAGTATATATAAGACGAGTTTACAGTATTTTATATAATTGAGTTAGGTTTAAAATCTATTTCTTTCGCAGTCAGGATCTACAGAATGGCTGCAGATGAATCACCTCTGGGGTGCAAATTGGTGCATTATTGGGGGACCTTTAAGAGGACCATTCTCAGTGAAATTGAGCTCTTCCAGTGGTAGAAGCCTTTCTGCAAGAGATGTTATTCCAGGAAGTTGGGTTCCAAAGGCGACTTACACTTCTCGGCTAAATTTCTACCCTTAGACAGAAGCCTTTGATGCAAGTAATGAATAGATTTGAAGCAGTTAAAAGTTGGTGATGTCCCATAACTCAAAAGTAGTCTCTTTTTCTTCCCTTTGTTTGCTATATATACATTAGTTTCTCTTGTTTTTTGATGAGAAAAGTAGCCATTTGGAGTGCAGAAGGGCATCCAAAGGGGCTTCTGGTTTCTTATTTTTTTGAATATTGATTTTGTATACCTACTTTTGTGGTGTGTTGTAACAGTTGGTAGTAAATGTGTGTAATGTGGCCATCTCCAAATTGGAGAGAGAGCTTGTAGCTTTGTAATTCCTAATGTGTGTAGTGGTCCCATTGGTGTTTAAATGGACATTTATTATTGAATGTTTTAACTTTGATGTCATTGTCTCGTGATAAACTCTACATTGTGGGTCCTCGTGAGGGCTAGTTCATTGCATTAATTAATTTCCATTTAGACCAAAAGAAAAGTGGAAGATCGTTAAAACACATGTGTTTCTTTACCATTTACGGTTTAAGACTTCGGTTGAAGGTGTTATCATTTCTCAGACTCACCTTCCCGATATTCACTACATAAAATAATGCCACTAACGTACTTTTAACACTTTTTTTCTTACTACTCTCTCTTACCATCACATGCATCTCCTAATTACTAAACACATGGTTCTTCAAATGTTGGATGTATGAAAAGGTTGATACATAAGTCTGGTCACTAAATGATTATGGATATCATCATTCAACTAAAAAAAAGTGTCTACTAGTAAATAATTTTCTTTTTAGTGCAGATGGAAAAAGTTATCGATTATATCGGTAAAGTGTCTTGCATTATTTTGCTGAATATTTAGTTAATGAAAATGTGATTAGTAAAAAGATTACAATAAAATTACATGAAAAGTAATGTATAAATTGTTGCATGAAAACTTTCTCTATCTGAAAACTTAAGAAAAGAAAAATGAAGTGTTTGACGAATTTAAATAATGGAATCCTGCATATGCATATGATGGAAAAAACAAAAAGGACGTCGCCTGAGAGATTCGAACTCTCGCGGGGAAACCCCATGTACTTAGCAGGCACACGCCTTAACCACTCGGCCAAAGCGACTTTGATGTTCTGTTATATTTCAAAGACATATTTATTTCTTTAACACTTAACTCAGTTACATGTACTAAATATACACCATGTTATATTCTAATTAATAGATGTAACATTTGTTAATGATTTCCTATTATGAACAAAATACTATTTATTAAAAAAAAACTTTAATAGGTCTGCATTTGTAAATACTATAAATAGTTTTGCAAGATAACATAATTTTTAGCCTGTTAATATATATATATATAATTTTTGTGATTTCTAATCATTTATATTGGGGTTAAATATGTTTTTAGTCCCTATATTTTGGGGCGATTTTGGTTTTATTTCCTCTTTCGAAGTAAGGTATAATTTAGTCCTTCAACTTTAGAAAACTCTGGTTTTAGTCCTTTTTAGCAAATTTTTTTTAACTTTATTTGCGGTTTCAAACGCATTTCAAAAAATTTGCTAAAAAGGACTAAAACCAGAGTTTTCTAAAGTTGAAGGACTAAATTATACTTTAGTTTGAAAGAGAGACTAAAATCAAAATCGCTCCAAAATATAGGAACTAAAAACATATTTAACCCTTTATACTGCAAATCAAAATAGAAAAATTAGATATTCAATATCTTTTGTTTTTTTATAAGATTTGGTTTCACTAATACAAAAATAAAAATATAATAATATGATTAATGTTTCTCGTATTAAGTTGTGTAGGTAATAAATATATGAGTTAAAGTTAGACTTATAATTTAATTTGAATATTGAGATTATTTTTTGTTATTTATTATTGATTATTGATGTGATTACTCTTTTGTGAGTGTGGTTTGTGTTTTGCAATATATAATTTTCTTGTTACTTCATTATTTGGTCGTATTAGTGACTCTTTTCTTATGGTTCTTGTAACTATAGTTCTAGTAATAGTTTGTGCACTTTATTATAATTTCACATTCCATGTTTATCATTAGTGTTTTCATAAAAACCTTAATTATGACTGAAAAAAACAAACTTCAACTTGGGAATTGACTCGTCAATCTATCAAAATTTAATAAGTCGAGTTAGATCTTTTATTTCGTTAACTTGCTTTGGTTTGTTTTGTCTTACTCGTCAAAATGACAGAATAAAAGCTAAGACGGGATGTATTGGATGTCAGTCTATCTTTTTATGAAAAAGTAAATATTAATTTTTGTGTATTATATTACTTAAAAGATGCAAATACTGAATAATATTAAAATTAAACCATTAAAATTTTTAAATTAAGTTTCAATTACTAATTATAATATAATAATTTAATATGTAAAGATGATAATTATTTTAATTTTTTCAATTAAAAAATTAATTAATCAATTAAAATTTATATATATATATATATATATATATATATATATATATATATATATATTAGTTTATGTAACAAATATTTAAAAAATATAAAATTAGATGAAAAAGTTGGCAAGTCAATCCCTTATTCCACCAATAGCTTATCAAGGTAAGCTAGGATTTTTTGTCTTCTCTTCTATATCAATAACCGATTTTTGTGAACCAATAATGGATCAAAATAGAACAGACTAATCTATTTTGTCATCTTTATTATTTATTTTTTTATTCTTCTCTTCTTAGTTGATATTTTTATGAATATTGTTAATAATTCAATATTGTAATAAATGATATATTGATTGTAATAATAAAATTAAGGTTAAATATTTTAATTTTTTATAATTATTGAAAAATTATTTATTAATAATATGATTTACTTTTATTATTATTATTATTATTTCATAACAATAATTATTATAATAAAAATGAAATAATGTAAAATTATAATTTCAATAATTTTGTATACCCAACCCACACTTATTCAACAAAGACAAGATCATGTACCATACTATTAGTCACAATAATTCACAAGTTAAGTCAATAGATTCACAATTAATAACATAATTCAATATCAACACCAAATTAGGTCACATGGCCAAGACCCATTCAGGTAAAGACCCATTAATACTAATATAAGTAACACATTTTAGGAGATATATTGACTTATACTCATTAACTATCACATTTATTATCTATTAACAAACTTGGCTCACTTGAAGGTCTAAGTGTTTTTTTTCCTGCAGACATAATCCCTATTTGGCTAAAAGAGGAAAAGTATCCTTGAAGAGAAAGAGTGCCTTAAAGTTAGGAACTTGAAATGTTTGAAGTGTTTCTTGAAATCTTTATAAGAAATAGTCGATTGGCCTTGTAAAAACATTAAGAATAATATTATTGAAGTATTTCTTTATATAATTTCAATTTTATTATAATCACTAATGGAAAAAAGGGTTTCTATTACGACTTATTATGACAAGTTATTATGACAGGTGAAATCCTCCTGTCATCATAAGCTAACCGGTAGCATTTTCATAATAAAAGTAAAAGTTATTGTGATATACTTTGAAAGACATGTAATAATAGGTGGATGTGGTGATAATAAGTTGACCGGTGATTTTTTCATAATAAAAATAAGATTTATTATGACCTCTCATAATAAGTGGACGATGTGACAAAATTGAAATTATATTCAAAACGTATTAGTACAAGTCTAGGAAGACCTATCATAGTAGACCTTATTATGATTGTTAGTTTATCACCTATCATAATACGTTAGACATGATGACATTTTCCTAATAAAGTTCAAAACATATTATGATATGCAGTAAACCACCTCTCATAGAATCTGAATCCCTAATTCTTCCTCTCTTCATGTTCTTTTCATTTTCATGCGTCCCCTCTTCACATTTTCTTTATTTTCAGCATCTTCTCCTCATGTTCTCTTCATTTTCACGTGTCCTCTCTTCATGTACTCTCTTTCTCTCTTCATCTTCATTCCTCTCATTGACGTTGTTCTTCTCTTCTTTTCACTTCACATTCTCCCCACATTTCATCAATGCAGTAGCCTTCTCACATTATTGGCTCTCCATGTCGTCGTCTCCGAAACACTTTCTCTTGCATATAATCAAGTTTTCTCAATAAAAATATTAATAATACTTTATTATAATAAAAATTAGAATTTTGTTTATATTAACTTTATTATTATAATTATTAAGCTTAATACCATTGTCGGACCCAATTTTTGTCAACTTTATTCGAAAGGGTCCTCATTTTTTTTTAATGTTCAATGTAGTTCCTTATATTGTAATTTATATTCAATTTTGTCCTTTTGACTAACGACGTTTAAATCGTTAACGACTAAATGTCCAACTGAGCAATCAATGACATATCACCCTTAACACGTCATCATCATCTCCTACCTACAGAAACCCTAATTTTCGCCTACACAGAAACCCTAATTTCCCCATACATAGAAACCCTAGCCACCACCTAACCCTAACCATCGTTGTCGTGTTCCCGGTCAACCACCATCTTGGCACCTCCATCATCAGACATTTCAAAACCCTAACTAGATGGTCGCGCCTTTGTTCCAAACGCCCTGACACAAGTATTACGAAACTGAATCGCGAGTTCCTCGCGTCTTTGAGCAACGTTGTCCTGAAGCTTCTTCATTCTCCACCAACCACCATCAACATGAAACACAGAAGATCAAAACCAACATAACCAAAATCTCCTTTAAACCAGAAGCGCGATTTGTGCCACAATTGTAAAGAGCCACCAACATCATCACCATCATCACCAACCTCTAACGAGCAAAACCCAAATCGCAGAAGCGCAAAGTCAAATCACACAATCATCTTCAATCGTAGCACCAGTGCCTCTCCGCAAGCTTCTCCACCACACCTTCTTCATTCACTTACAGGAGAAAAACCAAGAAGCAAACCAATTATCACGAAGTTCACCATATCTGCCATGAAGGAGAAACCCTATTCACGCATGATTGCATTGAAGCAAGCTTTTCCCCAATCTACAGATGCAAATCTCATAACCCTAATTTTTGGATGAAGAAAGGGGTTGCCATATGTCAAGCCCTCATTGGCGCGACCATCCTTAGTCAACTCTGGTCCTAGCCACGTCAGTCAATAACTGCCATGTAATTTACTGACTAGTGATGTGTTGTTAACTATTTAAACTTCGCTAGCCAAAAAGACTAAACATAAATCATGATATAAGGGACTACATTGAACAGTCTAAATAAGGATCCTTTGGAACAAAATTGACAAAAAATGAGACCAATAATAATATTAAGTCTAATTATTATTGATTCAATTTATTTTATTTTGATTTTTTTATATTAAGAAAATAAAAATGTAAAATAAACACAATATGAGAGGAGACAATTCTATTTTTTCAACAAACATCAGAATAGATGAAAGATACATATAAAGGAGAGAGAAAAAAAAAATCCACTAGTAGACTCAATGGCGGAACTTGCTTCATTCCGCGGGGGAATTGCTCTCCATTTTTTTTACACACATAAATTAATATATATATATATATATATATATATATATATATATATATTTAAGTTATATATTTAAGTTTTAACATATTTTGTATGTTTATATTTTTAAAAAATTTTATGTATCTATTTGAACACTTTCAAGATAAGACAAGATAGAAAAAGATAAAATCCAACACAGCATCAAAATAACTTACTCTATAAAATATCAGTATATTAATGACTTCTACCTCAATGTACAATCATAATATGTTATTCATAACATACACGTAAGTACAGGTTCATTTTATTTTGTATTATATATTCGGACATATTTGTGATTAGCAAGAATTGGTTTCTTTTCTTTTGTATTATTCACATTGGTATTTGCGTATGTTAATGCAAACTTTGGATTTAACCCGTTACTAACCATTGCATCATGTATTATATTTCATTGTTTTTTTTGTTAAAGGAATTTATATATGGTGATTCTATTATTTTTGTGGGGTTGGATATACACAAACCCACTAATGTTATATAGTTTTCTTTTTTGTTCTTACAATTAATTATACATAGTTTGATTGAGTGATGATTGGGATGTCACTCCATTCTAAGTGATCTTATTGGTCTTTGCAAATGTTAGTTGAAATCATTGTTTTTTCTTACCTTTGAAGATTAGTAGGAGCCACACCATGATAAAGAATGATTGAAGGTACTCATTCACCATGTTGAAAAATCATATATACACTATATTAATTTAAAAAGTAACCTCAATTTTATTTATCAAAATTATTTAGATTTCTGACTTTGGGAAAAAAGTTTTTGTAAGGAGAAATAAAATAGTTATTTGGGTATAAAAACCATGAAATAAATTAAATTTTATTTATTGGGTAAAGAGAGGTGGTAGATGAAAGTAGAGTTAGTTTTTGTGCCATGAAGTCTTAAAATAATTAGTGGTTTTGTTTAAAATTCAAATTCTTAGACATAAATAGATTTTTGCTGTATGAAATATAAATTAGTTTTCTTAGAATCGATTCTATAAAAGCTAATTCGTTCTTTTGAAAAGGCCAATTATTTAAAATGCTTTTTTATTTAAATTGATAAAAATAAAACAAATTTTCAACAAAATGCTCTATTAAAGGGCCTTCTGATGATTTTTTAAATCATATCATCGATCGAACATGGTTGCAATGATACATTTTCTTGAATTATTTGGTCGAAACTAAACAAATTGAAAAGCCTAACTATTATACATATTTTAATGTTCGACTCAATTTAAATTCCATTTTTTTCCTAACTGGTTTTACTTTATTTCATCTCAAACAAAATAGAGGATAAAATTTAATCAAACTAAAAGTATAAACTTATCATTTTTATGATGAGCTAAAAACTTTATGCGGGAATTTTGGATAAATTTACCTTTAAAATATTATTTTTTATGAAAAAGTTTTAGGACAATCATCCACATCAATATTCTTATTAGAATCGATACAAGCATATATATATTCAAAGGCACTACAATGAATGAATATAAAATCACACCATGCTCAAGTGAGAGAAATTAGTGGATAAAATAAATAATATTAATTATTAATAACAAAATCAATGATCAATGTTACAAAGTATAATATATTAAAATATTTAATAGTAAACTACATCAATTTCTTTTCAAGTTTAATAAATTTTCTTTTGATACCCTGCTCCATCTTTTATCGTTATCCTAGTTATTTAACCAAACATTAGAGGGTCTTATTCTATAAAATATATCAAAATGAATGCTACAAAAATTGTGTATAATCTATAAAAATTAAAAAAACTCAGAATAATTTACTCAAACATCTTATTTCTTTTCCAGAAGTAAAAAAGCGAATGAGATTTAAGTTTTATACAAGTTTATCTTCCATAATTAGTCAACAATTATGCTATCAATTCATCATGTTAAATTATATTATATACTTTCATATCATGAAAAGATGTTACAAACAAAAAGAGAATAAAGCATGAATGAACTAACCAAATCCTTAAAACACTGGATATCTCAGAAACAAAATGATTAATAAAGCAGACTTAGCAGTGAAAGAAGAGTAGTAGAAGAGCTTTTGTGTTTTGTTGTGTGTCTGCCACCAAACACAAACCCTAAAACTCTTGTGTATGAATGAAGCACATCCATGTTGCAGGCTCCAAACCACCCTTTTGGACTCTCCCCTGCATTTCCTGCCTAAAAAGAATAGACAAGAGAAAAAGCATCAAAAGTAAACAAAAGAAAAAAAGCTCCTTGGAATGAGCAACAAATTACCTTATTTCTCGGCTTGTTTCATGTCCCCATCATTTGGAAATTAATAATCTTTCCTCATATTTGTCAATGCTTAGCTCTATGTTTGATTTTCGGTTGGAAAGTCTCAAGCTTTTAATTGCTTTTCAGTTGGGTTCAACTGTCAAATTTATTCAAACTATGCTTCAGACATTATAAATTTTAACATACATCACGTGTGAAAAAACCTTAAATAAGAGTTAAACTTGTAAAAAAAATGTATAAAGGTATTTTATTTTATTTTGAGGTAGAAATTTTGTGAATTCATTTAACTCGGGATAAGCGTATTTATTCACTTAAACTCATTTTCACATTATTATTAGAAGGGTTAAAAACTATTACTATTTCAAAAATATTAAATTCGTTACCTCTCATTTCTTAATTTAAAATTTAAGTGGGCATTTTAATTTTTTGGAAAAACCCCATTTTGAACTTTTACCGGAGCTATATCTCCATCTTTAGCAAGGAGATCAGATCATAATCATTTGCATTAGAAAAGAAACCTCCTTTTACTATTTGTTTAGCCCTTTCTTAGCCCCACATACGACAAAAGCATAGTACACATAAAAGAATTTCAATTTAAAGTTTTAATCAGTTTCTAAGCTGAATTTTCTGAGATGGGTGCTCTTCAGTCTACACTTCTCTACTTGATTTTACTACACTCATGCAAGATTTTTGCTTACAAGGACCAAGAATGGAAGAAAGCCACTGCCACTTTTGCCAAAGACTCAGAGGGGTCTCTTGTCACCGGTACTATACTTCTCTTTCTCCTTGGTTCTTCTTACATAGTCTCAGGATGAAAGCAGCATCATGTTTTTGACAATGTGGCTGTACTATGTATTGCAGAAGGAGCTTGTGGTTATGGAGATCTCCACAAGGCAAGTTATGGAAAACACAGTGCTGGCTTAAGCACCATGTTGTTCAACAGAGGGAGCATATGTGGGGCCTGCTATGAAATCAGATGTGTTGACCACATCTTGTGGTGTGTGATGGGAAGCCCTTCTGTAGTTGTTACTGTAACAGATTTCTGTGCTCCAAATTACGGGCTTTCTGTTGATTATGGTGGCTGGTGCAATTTTCCAAGGGAACATTTTGAGATGTCAAAGACTGCATTTGCTGAAATTGCCAAGAACAAAGCTGATATAGTGCCGGTTCAGTATAGAAGGTAACCAAAATAAAAGTTTCAATGATAAAGATTGATTAGGATCTCTATTTTGAGTTAAAATTGGTCTTTACCTTACAGAACATGCTTTTCATTTTTGTATTTTTGATGTTTTGAGAATTTCATCCCTCACCATAACCAAGTATGTAACATATAAGACCAAACTATTTGGTTCAAAGTAAAGAGAACTTAATACACATTTGACCTTATGTTAATATTTAAGTTTGTTGCAGAGTAAAGTGTGAAAGAAGTGGTGGCATGAGATTCACAATGAGTGGGGGTTCTCACTTCTATCAGGTGCTGATTTCCAATGTTGGTGTGGATGGGGAAGTGATTGCTGTGAAAGTGAAGGGGTCTAGAACAGGGTGGATACCAATGGCTAGGAACTGGGGACAGAACTGGCATTGCAATGTCAACTTTCAAAACCAGCCTCTGTCCTTTGAGGTAACAATCAGCAGTGGAAAAACACTCACATCTTATAATGTAGCACCTGCAAAGTGGATGTTCGGACAGACATTTGAAGGAAAACAGTTTCAGAATGAATAGATTCAAAAGTCTAGATGAAATTTTAGCATTATAAGAAGCTGTAATGTAAACTATGATTAGTGAAATCACCTGTCAAAGAGCACAAGCTTAATTGTATATACATATATATATGTTTGCTCATGATTCATGATCAAACACTCGTTCATGCCTGTGGGGAAAATGGTGAAAAGGAAAAAAATTGCGCAAAGGGTAACCTATGATCCCTTTCCTAAAGATTGATCAGAAGTTCAGTAATTGAGGGAACAAGCATGTAATTAGAAAGTGATGTCATGTGCAGTATTCAAATGAAAAATTCATTTTCTTTCCCATCTTGTTATTTATTTTAGTAGCTTGATCCTTTCTTTTAATCAAAGAACCAAATCCTCGTGTTCATGGTAAGACAAATTTTCATTTTGATTTGAAGTTACTGCTCTCACGTCAAGAAAGAAACTCCAGCAGTTTCAGCTACTAATTCATGGAATTTTCCAAATATCAAAACAAGATTATGGAAGAAATATTGCATCTGAATGCTCCAAATCTTTGACAGAACAATCTTAGGAATAAAAAGATCTTCGTTGCAAGAAAGGAATGATTTTAATTTATCTTTTATTCAGTAAACATTCATTAGATGCCACGTAGAGATAGGTAGATACGAGGTGTCAGCGTCATAGCTCGACATCAGAATACACGAACAACGAAACGGTGACGCTTTCTAAAAATAAGCATCAGCACCGTTCTTCTCTTCACAAGCTTCTGTTCATTCTTCTATTTGGATTTCTAGAATCTTCTCTTCAGACCTGAAACCATGGCGGTTCGGTTCTTCCAGAACCCGATGCCCGAATTCGTACCCGAAGCGACGCCGTCTACTCCGCAGGAGCAAGAAGAAGCGCTCACAGTGGGGAACTCACTCACTAAGCTCCTGGCCATGCCCCACGCGCCACTCTCGGAGCGTCTCAAACGCGCTGCTCTAGACCTCAAAGAAACGGTACCAAACGAATCCTACCCTCAATCCCTTCTCTTTCTTGTTTTTTACCACGCTTCTCTGCTCTAACGCGTGCGTGGTTTGGTGCCAGATAGTGATAGAAACGTGGGGAGTGTCTGGGCAAAAAGATGGAGACTTTACTCTCTACTGCGGCGTTCTGGGCACGGCTTTTCTGCTCTTGAAGTCTTACGAAGTGACACGCAACGGGAACGATCTTTCTCTTTGCTCTCAGATTGTGAAGACTTGCGATGCCGCTTCCCTTGGTTCCAGGTTCTCTCTGTTTCAATTTTAATTTTACTTTCATGTTTAAGTGTAATGGTTCGCGCTTTGAATGAATGGGTGACAGGGACGTGACCTTTATTTGTGGGCGTGCTGGCGTGTGCTCTCTCGGTGCCGTTGTTGCAAAACACGCTGGCGACGATGAGTCCTTGAGGTACTACTTGGCTCAGTTCGAAAAGGTGATCTTTTCATCAAATTTTTAAGTACGTCTTTGAATTAGCATCTGAAAAATTTGATTACGAATGAAATTGATTTTGAAGGGAAGTAGTTTACGTTAGGATTTTCTTTTGTTTTTTCTTCTTAAAGCAACTTAAGATTTGGTGTAAATATTTTTATACAATGTTCAAATATCCCTTCAACTAGTTTTGAATGAAATGAATCTGAAAGTGGTTAACAATAGTTTCAACTCAAAATCAGTTCTACATTTTTTGGGATTTAAAATTTGTCGGCCGTCCATAATGGTTCTGTCAGGTTTCAGCAGGATTACCGTCCATAATGCTTCTGTTTGGCTTGAGGCTAGAACTCTGCAATCGGAAATGGTTCTGTCACACTTATTTAATCTAGTTGTTTTGAAGTTATTGCTGTAGTAGTGATATATTAACTGTTTGATATCAAAATATATGTGATGAATGTAGTAATAAGAATTAACAACCTTTTGGGGTGCAGATTAAGCTATCAAAAGATCTTCCTGACGAGTTGTTATATGGGAGAGTTGGTTTTCTGTGGGCCTGTTTGTTCCTAAACAAGCATCTTGGTCAGGGGACAGTTCCTTCCAGCTATACAGTGGGTTTGGTCTCAACTACTGCTGTCATTTTTTACTCTTTTAGTGCGCTGAATTGAGTATAGGACTGAATAAGTACAATGGGGTTGTCATGTTTTTCAAAAATTTTCAGGCTATGGTTGTTGATGAAGTCATTAAAAGTGGAAGGAGGATTGGTAGAAAGGGAAGTTGCCCATTGATGTATGAATGGTATGGGGAGAAGTATTGGGGTGCTGCGCATGGATTGGCTGGGATTATGCATGTGCTGATGGATATGGAGTTGAAGCCAGATGAAATTGAGGACGTTAAGGGAACTCTGAAATACATGATAAGCAATCGATTTTCCAGTGGAAACTATCCCGTTAGTGAAGATGATAGGAAGAGCGATGTTCTTGTGCATTGGTGTCATGGAGCTCCAGGGATAGCCCTTACACTTGTCAAAGCAGCTAAGGTTATTATACATAGATAACTTTAATTCACTTGTTAACATATGTTTTCTCAAATGAGAACTTTATAATCGTTTGGGGAGTTGCAAAAGTTGTATGGTTCTAAAATCCACAGGTTTTTGGAGATAAAGAATTCTTGGATGCAGCTATGGAAGCAGGAGAGGTGGTTTGGAATCGTGGTCTGCTGAAGAAAGTTGGGATATGCCATGGCATAAGTGGAAATGCGTATGTGTTTCTGTCACTGTACCAACTTACAAAGGATGTGAAGCATCTATATAGAGCCAAGGCTTTTGCTTGCTTTTTGCTTGACAGAGCTCATAAGCTGATATCTGGAGGTGAAATGCATGGAGGTGATAGACCATATTCATTGTTTGAAGGGAAAGGAGGCATGGCTTATCTTTTCTTGGATATGATCGATCCTTCCCTGTCTAAATTTCCAGCGTATGAACTCTGAGAATCTATATAGTTTCAAAATGAGGCCTTTTGTTATGTGTAGTGGTATAAGTTTGGAGCTTCATTATCTTGTGAAGTTAATGACCTTAGGTTCTTATGAAACAACTATGATGTGGTAAACATAGGTTTCAAAATTTACAATTAGTATGTGAAGCTAAGACAGGCCGAAAATTACTCAGTTATCGTTTGCTGGCAATTTTTTATATAGTTTAATCCATAATATTTTTCATTGAGTAGTCAATTATCTATCTAATAAAACAATACTTTATGGAATTACCAAAAATATCCACTATTTATTTTATTAACACCTACCTCAAATAAAATCTTTGGTATAATACTTTTTTTTCCAATTTTGGTTGGGAATAATATTCGAAATGGTTTCATTTTATTTTTTTTCAATGTAGTTTTAAGAATGTAATTTATGTTTAATTTAGTCTTTTTTATGTTCAATGTAGTCTTAAAAAACATTATTTATGTTTAATTTAGTCTTTGTTTGTGGTTTATATAGTTTGTAAAAAGGACTAAATTGAACATAAATTATATTCTTTAAAAAATAAAAAGACTAAATTACGTTTTTTCCAAATATTATGAACCAAAATTGGGTCACAAAAGTATTTTACCTAATTTTTTTCATCATATTTGCATTTGTAGATAATTTATAATTTTACTATTCTTGTTCTGGATTTCAATGAAGAAAACAAAAATATTAAGAAGTCTGTCCCCATCCCCATGTTTTGAGACACCATGTTTTTGGACTGTTTTCAGCATTAATTGAGCACGAGCTCGGCTAAACGTGATTGAGCTTGATAAGTGTCATTCTTAACGTAATATTCCATGATGTCATGAATAATATTAAAAATTAAGATCTTTCAAATTTCAAAATTTTTATAGTATGAAAAATGGTATTAATTAAAAACTTTGACATTTAAAATATGAAAAATTAAAATAAAGTACTAATTTGAAAATAATACCCTATTATATAATTTCAAATTAATAAAATAAATTTAATTACATTGTTTCTAAAATTATAGCACAAAAACTTTAAATAAATTAAGTTTTTTTTTTTCATTTTTGCATCTATGTCATGTGTATGGAGCATAGATAATATTTTTTGTTCTCGTATGAGCAAAGATCAGAGAATTATAGTAAGACATAAACAAACACAAAAAAACAAAAAAATATGAGTAAGCTACTGTTAGGTGATTAATAATATAATATGTATATAACAAATAAACACAACTTAAAAACAAATATTCACTTATAGCTTTATCTTTATTAACATCATCATTTTTACACCATCTTTCTGGTCAACATCCTTATCAGCCATATTATAATCATACCACCAAATGTCATCCTTATCAACAATCTCCAAACACATCATCATCACGAATTCCCAACATTATCACGAAAGACCTTGGTTTATCTCTTGTATTTAACCTTACACACCTATTATACCTAGCGGTTAAAGGACATGTTTCCTTACTCCATAAAGATTTATGAGTAAA
Source organism: Vigna radiata var. radiata (assembly GCF_000741045.1). Taxonomy (NCBI): domain Eukaryota; kingdom Viridiplantae; phylum Streptophyta; class Magnoliopsida; order Fabales; family Fabaceae; genus Vigna; species Vigna radiata. The sequence goes on along the minus strand of NC_028352.1, from coordinate 11,025,591 downwards.
AACGCCGGCATATCATGTACCATGTACTATACTCAATAATGAGCCAAAGACCAGATAAAACATTATTCTCCCATACAAAAAATGTGCAACATTAGAATGTTACTGTCTTTTCACAACCAATTCTTTAATACATAAATTTAACCTTTTATACACAAGATAGATATATACATATATAATAATAATAATAATAATAATGTCTGTTATAAATATAAATATATATATATATATATATATATATATATATATATATATATATATATATATATATATATATATATATATATATATATATATATATTTATTGAAACAATTATAGTGAGAGTGTCATAATCTTATAATTATCATAATCATATGTCCTTTTTTTTCCTTATATAACACTAAGTACCTATGTAATTATATTTAATATTTTATGAATGTTTATTTTTATACAATAATATCTAAACACTACAACACCATCAAATATAATTGTTCATTCATTCATTATACCCACGTATATAAATTCATACAAATATTTAAATATTTTTATTTTTCCTAGGTCTTACACGTGACATCATATGACAAGAGACATTCTAAAAAGAAGGTTTCTAAGAAGAAATGGATATAGAGAGAATTTCAATAAAGAGAAGAAATTTTTATACCACTCAAAAAATTTTCTTCATGTATTCATTCACATAATTTAACATTTATCTTCTTGTCACATGATATATACGAAGAGACATTCCAAAAAGAAGGTTTTTATGAAAAAAAAAGGGATATTAAGAGATAATTTCAATATAGAGAAGAAAGTTTTATACCATCCAAAAGTCGTTCTCCACGTATCCATTCACATAATTTAAAATTCTTCCTTTTGTCACATGATTTCTTGAGTCCTATTATGTTTTTTATTCCTGTTGACATGTGTCCTTCATGCTTAACAAACTACCTCTCTATTATAACATCTTCATATGCGCACACCACAATTAATTTAAAAGTTAGGTCTTCTTCAACCACATTTTTTTCGTCTCATAGTTATGAAAGAAGTTGCTTTAGGTTGTTATTATATTGTCCTTCTTTAGTTTTGTTTTTTTACTTTTCATTGTATAAATTTTTAGTTTTCGTTTGGACGAACTGGCCAGTTGGACGAGCGAGGTGGGCTAGTCGGTCTTGCTATGTTGGCTAATTGGACGGGTTGGATTCCAAAATCTATAAGTATGGTCTTAGTTCTCTGACCATGACAATGTTTATGAAATTACAAAATTCAAATAATTGTGAAGCTTCTTCCACACTAAGTTCTTTTTGCTTTTTGATTGAAAATAATTATACCAATATAATATAAATATTAGTCGCTTCTATTTTGATATTTGATTGAACATATGTTTTGGTTGTATCTATATTTTTTAAAATAATTCATTCTGTGGATAATTTTCTCCTATTGGGGTTTTTCTTTTGATGACCAACATTAACATTGTGGTACCTTAGGTACTAATTTAGAAGTCTAAAAATGCATTTATTTTTTTTAGCTTGTGTCTTGATAGTTGTCTTTAGAGTTGTCAAAATGGGTCACAACCCGCGGGCCAACCCGGTCCATCACGGGTTTGGGCCGCGTTGGGTTTGAAAAAATTGTATCTTTTTATGCGGGTCAAATTTCAACCCGACTCATTTAAACTCGACTCATACGAGTTGAACCTATGGTGGGCTGGGTTGGCCCATCAATCCACCTGCCTAATTTTATATTATTAAAATTTAATTTCAATTTTATAAAAAAATATATTTATTATTATTTTTTGCTTGAAAAAATGATTTAAGTTCTCTATTTTCAAAATTAATCAAATACTATGTTGGGAGTGAAATTTGTTTAGATTTAAATTATAGAAAGTTTATAATTTTTTTATTTAAAAAAATTGTAATTAAGTGAGTCAGTGGGCCAATCTGTTTACTCACCAATCCGTGGTGAATCAGGCCGAGTTCGAATTTTTCTGACTCGCTAATAAATAAACCGAGTTGAGTTGACTTACTAAGTGACCAACCCGTAGTGAGTCGGACCGAATGGAGTCGGGTGACCCGTTTTGATACTTGTCTTAATATTTGACTTATGTTATATTGAAATGTTGTTATAATGGTGATGTATTTTATTATTGATGAATATTTGCAAAATTTAAGTTAGCATAATGATTCCTAATTTATCTCTTATTTATTATGAGTATAAACAGAATAACTGAAATTAAAATTCTACAATTTTATGAAAAGAAAAAAGGAACTATGAAAAAAGAGCCAAAGAGGCTATAATGTCATTCAAAGGATGCATAAATAGTTTTGAAAGGGAAAAAATGGTAAAGGTGTGAAATTGATGTGATGCGAGAAACTTATTATATTAGAAAGGAAAAAAATTGGTATAGGAAAGCAAAATAGTGGCTTGTATCTCAGAAACTTGCATGGCTTTAATTTAGCAATACTTATTGGAATTATTTTATTCTCTGTTCATATCTGTGCATTTATGTTCATATATTTATATACTTATATTCCTTTTTTATATTGCTCTAAATAATTATATATATCAATTGTATTCTCTCCTTATCATTCAATAAGAAATACAATATTTCATTCTTTCTTCTTTTCTAACATGGTATCAGAAGAAAATTAATTCTTGATCACGTTCTTCCGCAACCAATTCTTTTACTACCTAAAATCTTCATCTTCTACCTCTCGTTCTTGGCTTTCCTACAATTTTTTCTACTTTAATGGCTTCTACAGTTGTTTCTTCTAATAAATTTCAGGCGCAGTTACATTCCTCAACTTTGGGACTTTCTCAAGAGCAAATTCAAGGTCTATTGGCACTTCTCCCTCAATCTAATCCCACAGTCACATATTCTACTGGTCTAGTAAGTTCTCATAATGTTTCCACTTATTCTCACAATCAAGGTAATATATCTTCCCAATTGATTTTAGACACAGGTGCTACTGAACATATATGCAGTTCTTTGTCTCATTTTATTTATTATCATAAAATCTCACCAATTGAAATTTCTCTACCCA
>NC_028352.1:10959831-11019614 GCF_000741045.1 Vigna radiata var. radiata | reverse complement strand
AACATGTGAAATTCAATGGCTTTTGTATTTGCTCCATGATTTGAAACAGCCTCTGCCACAACCAGTTCCTCTGTTTTGTGACAATCAATCTGCTATACGAATTGCACAAAATCCAGCCATGCATGAGAGGACAAAGCACATTGAAATTGATTGTCATCTCATAAGGGAGAAAGTTCAAGCTGGTGTAATTAAGCTCCTGCCTATTTCTACTTCATCACAACTTGCAGACATTCATACTAAAGCTTTGCATCCAGCACAATTTCAATCTTTGTTGTCCAAGCTGAGCATTAAGGATATATATGCTGCAGCTTGAGGGGGATATTGGAATTATTTTATTCTCTGTTCATATCTGTGCATTTATGTTCATATATTTTTATACTTATATTCCTTTTTTATATTGCTCTAAATAATTATATATATCAATTGTACTCTCTCCTTATCATTTAATAAGAAATACAATATTTCATTCTTTCTTCTTTTCTAACAATACTTGGGATGATGACAAAGATCCTCAAAGCTAAACACTTTATTGTCGTGGAGCCAACTGTAACATGACACAAAAGCACTGCATAGGTAGAATTTGCTATTTTTAAATAAAATTTTAAATTATCAAAGTTGTGATTTTTTTTAAAAGAAAAAGTTACGAATAAATGAAAATACGATTCTAAAAATTATTATAAATTTTTTAAATTTTTTATTAAAAATTATAACACTGACATGACATTCTTAGTTCAATTTCCTTTTTAGACTTTTTAACTTTTTTATGAGTGCGTCATGATACATAAACACTCACTTTCTACTCAACATCATTAAAATAATATTTTTATGTTAAAATATAAAATTAATTTGTAATGGATTAATAAAAAGTGAGAATGTCTTCTTTTACTTCTTTAGTAGGAATGGTGAAGGAAAATTGAAAGGTTCACTTATAAAAATTTTCTTTGATGTATATACATAAGCAAATTCCTATTGAAGTTTTAATTCAAAGGAGATTTTGGTTATTTCTATTTAAACTAAAATCATGATTATTTAAATTTTGACAATTTAAAAATTACATTTGTGTTGACATAGAGATTGTTCTCGTCATATCAAGTTTTTTAAGTTTTTCTTTTTTTAGTTTTTAGTTTTCAGATTTCAGATTTAGTTTCTTTAGCCAAGTTTTTATAGATCGATTTTTTTTATTCAAGTTTTTAAGGTCAAGTTCTCAAGATCGATTTTTTTCAGTTGAGCTCTTGCAGGGTTGGAATTCTTCAATCGAACTTTCTAAATCAAACTCTCCATGCTAAACTCTCAAGGTCTAGCTTTTTCAGTTGAATTTTTGTAGGGTCATGCTCCTTTAACTGAGCTCTCCAAGCTGAATTCTCAAGGCCGAGCTCTTTCAACTAAGCTCTTACAAGGTTAAGCTCCTTTAGTTGAACTCTTCCAATGTCGTGCTATTTCAGGTCGATCTCCTCCACCTAAGCTCTCTTAGGTTGATAACCAAGACCAATCACAAAATGGCCAAAATAACATGGTCGAGCGAGATTATAACATGGTAGAACAAAATGGCCAATCGGTCTTAGCACGATCATAATCAAACATGACTGACCGATCAAATTAACAATGGTAATTAACCTCTTAGTGTAAATTAAAGTATGATTGGATAGTCATTAGGTCGACAAAAGATAAAGATCCATCACAACTACTATATATAAAGGTCTCATGTATGACTTTAAGATAACATGTACATAATATGACAATTATTAACTGAAGAGTCATGTATTGACTTTAGTATTGAAGTACTTTCTATAAGTATCATTTGAGCACTATGAAAAACATAAAAATTGAGAATTGTGAATAACACGAAAGCTAAACACTGTAAATATCATGGAAATCGACTCGAAGAGTGACTCAACTTACCTAGTTTATAATATAACCCGTCTGGTAAAGGGTCCCCAAAACAATATTTATTTATTTTTGTTTAAATCATAAGTGTTTTTTTTTTAAATGGTAAAGTATAAATAATTATACATTAAATGGGGGTGTTGATTATAGAGAGTTGGTGTTATGATGATGAATTTTCGCAACTTTGTGTTAAGAATATTACATTCTTATAATGCTTAGAGAAGTTGTGAATAAGTTTACTTGATATTAAAGAAAATCATATAATATCTCTCTTTTAACCATATAAGAATAGAAGAACATAAAAAAAGCAACAAACGAATGGAGGGCTTTGAAATAATTAAGAAATTAATTATGTCTATTTACCAATTAAAATCGGCTTATCTATGTCTTAATTTTTCAATAATTTTTTTAAAAAACTATTAAATGTCATTTAACACTGTTATAAAGATAAAATAATCATTAAAAATAAATTTTTACATTTATAAAGACAAAAAAAAAAAACAAAAAGTAGTAAAAAATATTTCAAATAAAAGTAAAAGAAAAATTTGACTGTCAAAATAGCATTGTTTTGTTTCACATCAAAATTTTCAATTTTTAAAATAACTTTTCAGAGGCATATATTTAAATGGATTAAGCCAAGTATATTAATTGCATTTAAATATTTAAAAATAGTTATGAACACTAAAAATTGAGATTCAACGTGAGGAGGTGCAAAGAATTGCTTAGACTGGGAGTCATTTTGAGAAGGAAAAGAAGAGAATTTTGAGAAGCAAAGAATGGCAGAAGTAGCGAAGAGCAGAGACGCTCGCCGGCGACGAAGAATCCTCGACCAAGGATCCGACCGTCTCGCCTTCATCACGGGTCGGATCCAAACACTCCCTCCCACGCTTCCTGATTCCGCCGCTTCATCTACCCAATCCCCCCCTCCAAACACCACCCTTTCCGCTTCTGGTACGTTCCTTCGTTTTTCTCCTTCAATTCCAGTTCCTTTTGTGAAACTCCGATTCTAATTTTCCTTCTTTTACTTTCACTTCACCACTCAGATTCCATTTCGCACAATCTTCAACCCTACGGCGACGACCACGCTCCCAACACCGCAATCCAAACACCCCCCCAAAACCAGCCTGAAAGAGACACTTTGACTGTTCCAACTTCTGAAATCCAACCTGAGCAAGTCCAATTACAACCACCGCCGTCATCGCCGTCGCCGCCGCCGTCATACACCGAGGAACCGAAACGTTTCGTCACCCCGAGTGATATAACTCGTGCAATCAATTCCTCGAGGGTTACCCGACTCTGTTGTTCCGTTCTCGTGGCTCTTCTGGTGCTTTTATTTCTGGGCACAAATTTTTTCAGTACTGTGATCAGCTTTGGGCCACTCTACGTTGTTCTTGTGACCAATGCAACGGTTGTGATTGCGAGACTCTTTTTCGGGGTACAGAGGGATTCTGGAAGAACGCGGAGAAGTGGTTCTTCTGGTGATGGTGAAGATGAATATTCGCAACTTGCCAGGATGCTGGAGTTGTGTTTGGTGGCGAAGAATGTGGCGGATGCTGTGTTCATGGATTGCGCTATCTATGCAATCGTTCTCATTTGTGGTCTTTCTGTGATCAAAGCATGATGTGGAATTCTTGTGTTAGTTTGAACATTGAACTATTGACAACATTTTTTGGTTTTGTTTTGTAGTTCGAAACTGATTTTTTAATATGATTCTCTAGTTTCCTTTGGTTCTGTTATAGTTTTAATGGTCTGAAGCTACTCCCATTGTTGATCGGCATTTGTCTCTTCTTTTAGATAAACTTTCGTAGAATGATGAAGGGGTGGTCGTGTGTCAGTTAAGTAAGCAAAGCAACACTGTAATCGGAATCATAAGAGCCATTAGGCTATAATGCGGTGAAATAACATGTTTTTCCTGGTAGTTAAGAAATGGATGTTCTTTTCAAAAACCAACATTTCTTTGACTGACTTTTTAATTTGCATTAAAATTTAGCAAACAAAAATTGTATATCAACGAGTCTCCGTTCATGATTTTACAATCTCTGATAAATTTTAGTTAATATGTATAGTGTGCTACAAGGTAACAAAGTGTGGCATTTAGATGTCTAATTTCGTTGATTATTACATAGCAGAATTTGACTATTTCTAGTTAGTGTTATATGATACCATCGGACTATCAGATATGTATTGTTGTCATATTCAGTCTTTGGTGGTACTGGTAAGATTTTGCGAGCTTTCTCAAGGGTTAAGTTTAGCTGGGCCTAAAACTGATAAATGACTATAAGATCAACCATCACAAATTGCAGATTTTATTTGATATTTAGTTCCAGACTTATTACAACTTATACCCCCTTCTTCATGAACTGGAGGTATCAGAGCCAGATATTACACCGTACGTTGGATTAAGCAGATTAGAAATTAAACAAATCTTAATGGAAACATGCTTTTTGCCCCAGAACAGATTCAGATGCTTTGCTTGTCAATGAACTCAATGATGAGCTGGTTCACCTTGTCTGGAATTTGTTCATGCACAAAATGACTTCCTTCTGGAATATATGTGATTTCCAAGTCCGGCACAACATTTTTCACTGCCCCACCTCGGATATAGTCTTCCATTCCTGGAAACTTGAAAACATAATCTTTCTCACCCATGATGAGAAGTGCTGGATTTGTAACCTTCACTTCACCTAAGCCAGTTTCCACATTGAGACTCCTGCATAAAATTGTCCAAATGCAATGTTATTGAAATCTGATGTTTATAAATAATATTTTATGTTTTTAAGATTATCTGGAGTAGCATTACAGTTTCACTTTACAATGGATTACACCTTTGCAGTTTTGAAAGAAGGAAGGAAATCGGAATCTGTTCTGTTTACCTGTAAGGAACCTGCAATGCATATCTGAATCCAGATTTTTCATATAAAGATGCATAGGTTGCAAGGTCTTCCTCAGAGAACCATGGTGGTAGAGGAGTAGATGGGTTGAACAAGTCCATGATTTCTTGATCATCAGCTGCTATTGGAACCTCACTTTTAGAGAAGAGAGTGTAGATGTTCCTTATCACCGATTTCACAGGAAACCGGCCAAAATCTGCTTCTGCTCTCCCAGGCTCCTGTAAATCGAAATTAGTCAGTGAGTACTAACTAATATTTAAAATTGGAAGGAATATAAAAATTATGATGCCATATTGAATTTGTACCTGCCACCTAGTAATGTAGAAGCCTTTGGGGAGAAGGTGGTTTTGGACAGCAGAGGGACCAGGAAGCAAGAAAGGAACGCCTAATGTTATGACAGCAGCCACTCTTTCTGGGTGCAAAGCTGCTGTAAGATATGCCGGGATTGCCCCAAAATCCTTGCCAACAAGGAAAGCCTGATGATATAAACAATTGTAACAGAGCATGGAATTAGTTAATCTTTTCTTCAATCTCAGGGACATGAACTCAAAAGGAAAGAGGTCCGTTTCACTCCAAATATGGTGAGAAGGAGGTTAGTTTGAAGATCTCAACCGAAGATCAGAGATAGAAATTGCAGCCATACATTACACAATGGTTTATTTCACACACACACAAAACTGGCAAATTCTTAAAACATGTGTGGCACATCTATCTCCTTACCTTGGTTATGTCTAAGGCATCCAAAAGACCCACTATTTCATCAACTAGGTCATACATAGTTTCCTTTTCTGGCTCAGCTGGTTGCTGAGAGAGTCCATAGCCTCTGAAATCAAAGGCAATAGCTCTATAACCAGCGTTTGCCACAGCAATCATCTGGTGCCTCCATGTGTACCAGATCTCTGGGAATCCATGTAAGAATAGTACTGCCTTGGACCCTTCACAGACACAAAAATTATTAATTTTAAAAAGATGCAAATTACTATTAGACAGAATTCGAAGAGGGTTTTGAAGGAATTAGCGTACCAGTTCCAATCTCTGCCACGTGCAGCTTCAGTCCGTTGACTTCCACTTCACTGTGCTGGATCTTCTCCATCATACAAGGGCGGGATTACTGCAATTCAACAATACTGTCTCAGAAAAACAGTGGAACATCAAAGGAAACAGAGTGTCGAAGAAATATCAATGTCAAATGACAGAGTTGTTCACGGAATCTTTTGGAATTTTCTATTGTTTAAAAAAATTATGTTCTAGCAAAGCATTTTAAAGAATCAAAATGCTGCCACAGTAGTAATTTCGCTAGGAAGAAGTAGGTGAAACTCCTAGCCAATCGTAACATTTCCTGCACCCAAGGCCAATCACTTAAATACTATTTTAATATCTATTTTTGTCTAATTTATTCAACTTGGTTGTCGTTGATTTTGCACATTCAATTAGATCTCTATTTTAATAAGTTTTGTTCAATTTAGATTTTTTCAATGATTTCGTTTAAATTATTAACTCTAACGGAAGAGTGTACATAATGATATTGTTTGCATGATGTCTGCAATTTTTGCTCCCGTGGTTTGTTAATAGAGACAAAAATTAGAGGCAAAAATTAGAGACAAAAATAGTATTTAAACTTTGATATTTTTATATTACTATTATAATTTTTAAGGATTTTATTCAATTTTTACGTACATTTTCTATACAGTTATTTGCCACAGACTTCGAGACCTCAAAAACCCCATACTCCTGTGCATTTTGCCTTTTTCCCGTAACTTATTTTGGGACTTTGTGAAAATTTAGCAGTATGCTACGATCATGGGTGACGATTTTATTTGCCTATCTATATTTACGAATATGCTCTGATGATTCCATGCTTTTATGAAGAAAACTAATTTTCATAAAACAGTTTAGGAGTTAAATATTTCTTTAATTTCTTATATATATTTTAAATATTTAAAATTAATTGTTTCAGTTATGTTAAAAAAGATTTCTTTTGTATATCGTCATTTACAACATTACACTCGTTTTTAATGAGTGGTAATGATATCTGCTTCCACAATAACTTGTATTATTAAAATAATAACGTGAAAATATATTTTAGTTTCGTATTTCCTTGATTTTAAAATTTACACTTTAAGTTTCTCAAATTTTTAAAAATAACTTTTAAGTCCTTCAACTTTTTTTAATGAGATGTCTCGGAAGTTGAATGTGTTGGTACAAACAAAGTCTCACATGAAAAAAAAAATGAGAGATAGATATGAGTTTATATACACATAAGATACGTTAATTGATAAGAGGTCTTTTTTGCAACGCCCACCTCAGGGTCGTTTAATTCCAAAAAGGAATTATAGATGTGCAGAGTTATGAGTTCAACTCGTTTTCAAAGTAGAACAAGAAGCACAATCAAATGTACCGAACAAACGCGCAATTGGAGCCACCGCGAGCTGTCACCACCGTGAGTGTGCGCTCCAAAAGCTTAGAAAAAACGAAAACCTAATATATAGAAAGCGTAAAAACTAATATATAGAGCTTAATGTATCTGAAAAAGTGTCTCTCTCTGTCCAACTGTCACATGGCAGAAGAATACCTCTTTATATAAGGTTGAGGAAAGAAGAAAAATAAAAGAGAAAATAAAAATTGGGAAAGGGGAACCTTGCTCGAGAAGCTTCACTTCCAATATCTCAATTGGACAGTCCTCATTCTTCCCTTGCCAGCTTCACTTCCAATCGTCCAATCATCTCTTTATTTTCACTGGTCAGGGTCCGGTCATCTTCTTCTTGGCAGGTTCTTCTCTCCACGTGGCATCACCGGTCAACTCTTGTCATCTTCTCCACGAAACTCCTTTGGTCACGTGCAATCTCCATCTTGCCAGTTTAGTGGTACAAGCCATTCAAGCTTTCGTCTCTCGTCGCCTAAGCCCTAGCTTTGGGTCCTCTTTCTGCCAAATGACTTGCTTGAGTGTGCTTTGCAAATGAAATTGAGGGGAGGAGACCCCTATGGGAAGCTTCAAATTTTTCTTCCAAAACACACTGTTTAATTAAAGTGCATGTATGGTTTTGAGCAACTTCTAAGTTGAGAAAGTAAGCGAGGTCTCCCAGATTTTTGAAGTTGAAATGGTTGTTAAGTAAAGTTGTAAAATGTTGGGCATCCTTAATATTGGTGTCTATGAGAATAATGTCATACACGTAAACTAAAAGATTGGTGGTGTGATGGTTTTAATGTTTCAAAACAATGAGTGGTCAACAAAGGAACATTTGAAATTATTGGATGAAAGAAAAGAGAAATGTTTCACATACCACTGTCTTCTAACTTGTTTAAGGCCATATAGAGATCTTCATATTTTTCAAACTTTTATAGAAATTTTGGAAGTCAATCTAAGAGGAGGTTGATTGTACACACCTTCCTTGAGATCTCCATGAAGGAAAAATGATAAGCGCTTATTTTACTCATATTTCATATGTAATTTAGCACTTATCTTCTTTATTTTGTTGCATAATTAAGATTTTATCCTTAACAACTTAAAATAATAAAAAAAGGCATTTAGATATAAACATGTGTGGCAAAACAATGTAATTTCTTATGAATTTCAATAGTTTTGGAAGAAACAAAGCTTAGTAGCTTCAGCCGAGAATCACAACTTGAGCATTGAAAGGAGGTTTCAAGAAGATTCAAATTTTGCTTTTACAACCCAAGTATAAAAAAATGGTGCCCGAGCCATGCGAAAAAAACTTCACCATGAAGCAATCTAAAACACCAAATTCTGAAGCTCAACCATGGAGGAATCCCACCATTAAAGGAAGCTTCATTATTGAATAACAAAAATAGAGTCAAAGTTATAAGGAAACCTTCCATGGGATTGGCCACCATATTTGGAGTTGCAACCAACTTCCCAAAGTCTATAAATTAAGAGCAGACCCACATGTTTGAGGGGGGAGAATTCCATATCCACTAGTCTCTCTCTCTCTCTCTCTTTCTCTCTCTTACTTCACTTGTAATACCTCTTAAAGTAAGGGGACATGAGGAATGGACAACAGCTATTAGGAGTAAATGTTAGAATCATCATCAGTTATTGAACTTCCTAGTATTGGGATTGGACGTAGTTCTCTAAACTTATGTACTAGTATTATTTTACTGTTTTATTTAAGTGTTCTTTCATATGTTAGTGATTCAATTTGCTTTATATGCATGATGAACTGATCATGCATCCTTTGCATATATAACATAAAATAGGTGAAAGCTAATTTTTCTTATAGATCTAATTGAGTAATCTAATGTTGTTAGGTAAAAAACATACATCTATATGCTTTAATTGGTTAAAGAGTCTTAATCTTAAAGCAAAATCCTCATTACAAGGACATGGATAATTCACCCTAAGTTAGACTGCTTTTAGGTCCTAGGCTATACACATGGGTCTAGGGTTATATTAGTATACTTCTGGGAACAATGAATGAACCTTGTTAATCCAATAAAACAATAATCATGCATAAGATCAGAGTAGTGAAGTTTAATCCCAACACTTTTTATATCATTGAGTTATTCAATTTTAACTGTGAATTCTAGATAATCATCATTTTACAACCAAATGTTTCAATTACAAATCTAAATAACATCATAAGTTCTGATAAGATTTGACTAAATTCCTGTAAATACGAAACTTGATACTACAATTAAACCAGTGTACTTTACTTGTGTGAATGCTCTTAGCCCAAGAGATCATTAAAAACATGTTTACATCAAGTTGCTTTAAGATTAATTGGTTTGAGACAACAATAAACAAGAAATGTAGGATAATGAGTTTAGGATAGTGAGCTTGACAATAAGAGCAAATGTGTCTAGATAATCTAAACCTTTAAACTAAGTGTAACCCTTAGTAATAAGGCAGGCCTTAAATCGATATATAGAACTATCATATTTATGTTTGATTTTATAAATCCAAAAACATCTAATAACAATTCTTCTAGGAGGAATTTTAACAAAGATTTATTTGTGATTAACTTTTAAAGCATTAAGTTCTTCCTTCATTATTTGAATTCATGTTAAAGGCTTTTTATAGCTGCATGGTTCAGTGGTGGAAGAGATGGAAATAACATTACTTTTAAAAGTAACAAATAGGTGATTATAAGATATGATTGAAATCGTGGATAGGATATTTAGTCACACTGTTAGTCTGAAATCTTGAAGATAAACAAACACTTTGTGAATGTAAAAAAATCAATGTCTATTTTGATTAACATTAATGTTGATATTTTAGCATTACACTAAAATAAGTATGTAATTCATAGTATTTTTTTTTTCATGTCACGTTATCATGAGTTTTATTTTATTGTAGAATTAAAGTATAACGGTTCTATATAAAATATATAAATATAATTCCTATAAGAGTTTGACATTATTATTAACTTAAAATCTTAATGCAATAAATTAATAAGTATATTACTCAATTATTTATTTTTATATAATATAAAATTTAAACCACATATAGATTCTTAACACCTTTTAGCTTTAAAGAATTTGAAGAATTTAAAATCCCGAATGAATATATCTTGAAATACTATTGGATAATTTATCTCCGAAATTGTTAGAAAACATATTATTAGTTACTTAAACCTATCTGTACAACATAAAAAATATTACCATAACATTTATGGATGAATAATTTTAATTTCCAATTTCAATCAAGCTAATGTTTCACATTGAGATTGAAGAACTAAAGAAATCAATTATATATATATATATATATATATATATATATATATATATATATATATATATATATATATATATATATATATATTTCGTGAATTATTAAATATTTAAAAAAATTGCATTTATTAAATTATATATATTTCTAACATTTCACTAAAATATAGAATATATTTAACATGAATCAAATTTAATGTCGATCATTTTCGTTAAATGTTAACTATATTAAACATTATATTTGTTAAGGAAAAAAAATAGCAAAATTAAATAATTTAATTCAATATCTAAAAAAGTTGTGTTTATTAAATTAATACACGTTTAACATTTTACTAAACATATAATATATTTAAAATGGAATATTTTTTTATATAAATAAATTTCTTTAAGAAATGAAATTTATTAAACATTTTATTTGTTAAATGAAATATATATAGTCATTTTAAATAAAATTATTAAATATTTAAGAAACTTTCTGTTTATCAAATTAATCTAGTTTTAACATTTTACCAAAAGTAGAATATATTTAAAATGAACGAATTTTAACATTGATCAATTTTGTTAAAACATTAAATTTATAAAATTTCATATTTGTTAAATAAAAAATAGAATATTATTAAATATTTACAAAACTTGTGTTTATCAAATTAATATATTTTTAACATCTTACTAAAAATATAATGTATTTAAAAAACTTAAGTTTAGCATCGATCAAATTTGTTACAAGATAAATTTATTAAATATATATCATATATTCAAGTTACCAATTCTGTAAGATACCATGTCAATTAGATATGATATATTTTGTTACCTTTTAAAGATGATTATTTTGTATATAATGATCAAATGAAAGATAAATATTCAAAGTACCATCAGAGAAACACAATGTCTTTCTCTAAAACTCCTTTTTCTCAATTGATTTTAGTCATTCTTTTGTCCTTTTCAACTATTATTCACAGTACTATCATAGAAACAAAATGTTTACAAAACAAAACTAGTGTTCCCGGACTGATTGTGTTTGGGGACTCCATACTAGATACAGGTAATAATGACTACATTATGACTGCAATGAAATGTAATTTTCAACCATATGGTAAAGATTTTGGTGGAGGAAATCAACCAACTGGGAGGTTCAGCAATGGTTTAATCCCTTCAGATTTCATTGGTACAAACAAAAATCCTTACTCTTCAATTCTTTTACCATTATATGCATAATAGAATGAAAATGTTCTAATTTCTTTGTTCTTTTTCAGCTGAAAAATTACATCTCAAGAAGCTTTTGCCTCCTTATCTTGATCCAAATTTGAAACGTAAAGATCTTCTCACAGGTGTTTGCTTTGCATCTGGTTCCAGTGGATATGATCCTCTAACTTCTAAACTAGCAGTAAATAATTACTCTCACCTAAAACCTTACAATATCTTTTCATTCTCCCCTTCATATCTTTTAACACTGTAATTTTCTTTCTGTCATATGTGACCTCAGTTAGTGCTATCATTATCAGATCAACTATTCAAATTCATGGAATACAAAACCAAGATACATGACTTTGTTGGTGAAAAAAGAGCAACAACAATTATATCGAAAAGCATATACATCTTGAGCTCAGGCAGCAACGATATTGCCAATAATTTCTTTGCGTTACCATTTAGGAGACTACAGTATAATATTGAAACTTACACAGATTTCTTGGTTTCAGAAGCTACCAAATTCTTACAAGTATGTGTGAACCACCTACCCAAATGAACAAATTAATCTAAACTTGTATTATCGAAACTTATTTCATTATATTTGCATCAAATGAAGGATCTTTATGGACTTGGAGCTAGAAAGATTGGAGTACTTGGTTTGCCAAATTTAGGGTGTGTGCCTTCTCAAAGAACACTCAAAGGAGGATTTCTCAGGACATGTTCAGATCCTGAAAACCAGGCTGCAATGCTCTTTAACAAGAAGCTATCTTCCCAATTAGATATCCTCGGGAAAAAATTTCCTGATGCTAAATTTGTCTACATTGATATTTACAGTATATTATCGGATATGGTTCAAAATCCTACTAAATATGGTAATGAAAGACATCTACGATACTATATATAAGTAGTAAAATAAGTTGCTAAACTTAACTGTTTATTAAAACATTCTGGTTTGTCTAACTTAATTCTCATTGTCATGGTGTTTGTTGATTTAGGTTTTGAAGTAGCAGATAAAGGATGTTGTGGCACGGGAGATCTTGAAGTAGGGCTTCTGTGTAACCCTCTTTCCTTGGGGATATGTTCAAACAGGTCAAATTACATATTTTGGGACAGTTTCCATCCTACGGAAAAGGCATACAATATTATTTCTACTGAAGTGTTTGATAAAAACGTCAATAAATTCTTCTAAGTTTCATTGTACTCCTACGAATATGAATATAATAAAAGCATATATATTCTTTACTATAAAGTTACAAAGTTCTTAATGTTGGTCATATGATATTTTCAAGTAGCATAATTAAGAGTGTCATAAAAAAAAAAACAAGTTTAACCAATCAACAAAAATAATTACACTGAAAATGGATTAAAACTAAACTTTTATTTAAAAATAAAGTAGAATTAAACGTGCAAAAATACTTTAGCAAACAAATGATTTACCACGATTAAGCATGTTTACTGATTAAAGATCTCTCAAAAAGTTAATAAAAAAAATAGAATATAGCACCCAATAAAATACATTAATAAAAAAAAAGAAGATAACTTTAATTGGAGGCTTTCCTTTTTTTTTGGGCTCTTGAAAAACATCAGAGGAGGAGAAACAAAAAATTTGAGAACAATGTCTTTTGGAACAATGAACGTCATTAATTTACGATTTTGCCACTCTCCCCAACTCCTTCATTCACCAAATCTCCTCTTCCCTGTTCCTTCTTCACAAACTCCAAACTTCACTCTGAGAAACCCAACAACCCCATTTGCTATTTCCTTAAAAAATCGTTTCTTTTCTCCAATTCGTGCGTCCATGGCCTCCTCAGCATCCGTCACGGAGAACGAAACAAAGCCATTTTCCGTTCTCTTCGTGTGCCTTGGCAACATCTGCAGAAGCCCCGCTGCCGAAGGAGTCTTCACTGACCTAGTCAACAAAAAGAGCCTCAATTCAATTTTCAGAATTGATTCGGCTGGCACCATCAATTACCACGAGGTGGGTTTGTGTCGTGCTTGTATCAAACACCTCATGCATTTCATCCAAAAGATGATTTTTTTAGAGGAAATTTTCTGATGGGTTTATCTTTAGTTTAAAAGGAGAGAGCACAGTTTTTACATGGTATCTTAAATACGAGTAAAGTTTAACTCAATCCCATCAAATTTGTTGGGCAGATGGGTATTGCTTCACACTTATGTATTTTATTCGGCCTAGTTGCTGGTCAATGTGTGACTTTGTCACTCCAACAGTGTTTAGTGTGTTGATAACATGTTATATGACCCAACAACTGATCTAGTCTATGCTTTGATATATCATTTAGCATTTTGGGTTTAGCCTCATTCTCTCTGCAGCAATGCTTAAGATATGGATTATCATATATGTCATGTGTCTGTTTGTGATTGGATTTTTCACACAGATATATATTATTTATTTGAGGACTTTTAGATGAGCAGTCTATGCATAATTCTGTTGGAAGAAGTGGAATTTCATTCATTCTAAGTCTGCATTTGAGAAAGAATGACAGGAAATCGTGAAGCATTTTTTCAATAAAATTCAAGAGGAAATTGAGAATGCTTTTGGAGTGGATAGAAATGAAGGAATAATATGAAGGATTTGTAGTTTAGTTCATTTACAATATATCTTCAATCACAAGTTATCATGGATAATAAGTTGTTTGGTTTTTCCAATAAGAGATAAAATGTTATACCGAGCATCTGCAGTGCAAAAGATTTTCACAGTACATGGAAATTAAACTCTATACATTGTTTAAAAAGTTATTATTTTTTTTGAGATGGTGGTGATTTTTGAAGGGAAATGAAGCGGACCCGAGAATGAGGGCAGCCTCAAAGAGGCGTGGGATTCAGATAACTTCTATTTCAAGGCCAATCAAGCCCTCTGATTTCACTGACTTTGACCTCATTCTGGCTATGGACAAGCAGAACAGAGGTAGATTCTCTGATGGAATGTTTGGTTACGTGCTTTGTGATGTTTGCTGATGGTCATTTTCTTGTTTCCTTTAGAGGACATACTGGAGGCCTTTAATAGATGGAAAGGAAAACATTCCTTACCGGATGATGCACATAAAAAGGTTGGTGCAAGGACTTGCTCTTCTTTGGCTTTTGTTTGGTCTACTTTTTGGTCTAACCAAGATTCTAATGATGCAGGTTAAGTTGATGTGCTCATATTGTAAGAAGCATGATGAAAGTGAAGTCCCGGATCCCTATTATGGTGGAGCGCAAGGGTTTGAGAAGGTAATGATATTCATGTTGGTTATAGTAGTACTTGGTTAGACTTGTATAGTGTTATGATAGTTTTGAATGATGCTACTGCTTGGTTCAATAACTATTGTATGTATATTGCTTGGTGGATCTGGTCTCAAATTGTTGATGATGCAAAAAATGCATCTATTTTCAAAGATGGCAAGCACTATTGAACTACAGGAGAACTATTTACTCATCGTCATTATGTTGGCACTGGCAGGTGTTGGATTTGCTAGAAGATGCTTGCGGATCATTACTGGAAACCATTTTGGCAGAAAATAAACATTTTCAAGAATCCTAAGACATGTACAGAGGATTCAATCCTGTGGTGAAATTATAGATCCATTGATTATTGTAAAAACAGATGTCATAATGTCTTGTTTCAGTGGTTCACTATCCTAAATGCAACGATTTCTGTGTATTGTGGAAACTTCTTGCCATAGTCATAAAAAATTAAGTGTAAGTTTGATTCTCTCTTTGTTTTTCCTCTGGTAATCACCTTCAATGCTGAAATTCAGCAGATTATAGCAGAGGATATTGATGGCTATTATGTTGACGTACAAGTTTTTGAATTCTTTCACGTGTGAGAACTGATTTGGGGCATGTTTGGCTTCTGTGCTTACTGGCAGTATGTAACCACTGAATGGAACCTAAAATTCAGATTCATATAACTTAGTTTTTTGATTGGGAGTAATGAGGTGCTGAATGAATTTAAAAGTTCAATTGAATATCACTCAGTAGGCACAATGCTGATTTACTTCAGTTGGAGAAAATTGAGAAATGCATATTCAAAAAATATCAAGGCTTAATGGTGGCTGATAGTGATTAGGTATTTTGGTTGGCTAAGAGCAGAAGAGATTTAACGAAGAGAAAGGAAATATTTTCAATACTTTCTCACTTCTTTATTATCAAATTTTAATTAAAATTATAATTTCTTAATTTTTTAAGAGCAACCATAGTGTCTGTTTGATTATTTGATTTTATAAAAATATACTTAATTGTGGACAATTTTTCTGGGTGTAATAAATAGTAAACAAAATACATTAATATTTATGGTTTTTGAAAGTCTAGCCTCAAACATGTCGAAAACCTTTATATTTACTTTTACTTGCATCTATCTATAAATAAGTAATGCGGTTCTTTCTTTTGGTGAACATTTTTTATTAATTTTAAAAATTAATGATTTTAAATTAAAATAATTATTTATTTTTTATTTTTTAAATGATTGTTTATTTAAATTAAACTAATTTTAAATTCAAATAACTGTCTTATTATTTTATCCTTATTAGTAATTATTATTTTTTAAATTAAATTAATTCTTCTAATATAAAATGGAAAACATACGTATGTGTTAAGCTCATATGATTTTACTAATAACTGATAAAATTAGTGTAATAAACATATTAATTATGAGAAATATGGATGAAATTAAACTAAACAATGCTTGAATTTTTTTCATTAATGTTAATAATTTAAGATAAATATAATGTTACCTGCTAAACTAGGCATTAATCCTAATATATTACTAACTGATTTGATTGAATCTTATTAAAAATGATTATTAATTTTTTAATGGATAATGATATCTAGACAATATTTTTTTGACAACATTTGAACATTGATTATTATTATTGATTGTGGTGTAACTTTTGATCAATCATAGATTGACACGTAATCAATATTTAAATGTTGTCAAAAAATGTTGTCTAAATATCACTATCTTTTTTAATACCCTTGTTAGAGAACTGCTGGGAATATATCTTTTATTATTTTATAATTTTTCATACCATTTTTTATTTTTTATAATTTTTCATAACATTTTTTATTTTTTATAATTTTTCATAACATTTTTATTTTCTATAATTAACTCTACTTTAATCTCTAAAAAATTGTTAGAGACAAGACAACAATTTCGGTTCGGACCGGGTCGATATAGAGGTAAACGGAGCCCCGTAAAAGTTCTTCATCTTCCCCAATAGAAAAAACCTAGATTGACACAGCTGGGTCGTCATTCTTCTTGGTCACAGATTTCTATCGCCTCCTTCCGGGTAAGCGCGTGAAGCCCACTCTATTTCCACTCATTGCATGTTTTTGCCAAATTCCTATGTTTGAAAACCTGTTTTGTTGTACATGCAGAGTTTTTTCTCTAATGTGACTTCTTAGATATTATCTGATGAAACTGAAAATTGTCTATACTGGATTATTGGTATATAGCTTTCGTATATTCTTGTTCACCTGAAAATTCCCCATTTTATTTGATATTAACTTTAACTGTTGCATTGACTTTGTTTAAAAACAATAAAGTTACATTAGTACTTCAATGCTTTTTTTCTCTGTTTTTCTTATATTTGCAGACATTTTCATTTTACGTATAATTAACTGAAAATAGTAGAAGGACTGAGATTTGAATGTGCATTTGGTTTGGGTTTTGTTGAAAGTTGAATTGAATAATGAAGGTAGGAGAGTTTGCTGAGAGTTATCTCATATATAATAGAGTAGATTATAATTAGTGCAGCTCTCTGCAGAATTAAATGAAGTCAAAGGGGAGTAATGAGATGAAACAATGATAATATGAAAAGTTCTTGCTTTGTTCTTTCTTCGGTCAAAAAATAAAGGATGGGAGGTTGTCACGTTTTCATATGTTTTACTAGTCTTAACAATGATCTATAATATGCTTCTTTTATATTTTCTTCGAACCAATTTCAGTTTGCAGCTCAATCAGTGGAATGAACGAAAGAGGGGTTCTTTCCTCTTTACTATATCATTATTATAATTAGAATTACTACATAATTTAAAACAGCTTTTTGTTCCCCTGAATTTTCCTTCTTTGCCTTGAACGTGATATATGGCCTTAGAGGGCTTACAAGACTTAGAAGACAGTCTTCATCTTCTAAGCTAGTTTTTTTAGGTTTAAGCTAGATCTTAAACTCAAAATCTAAGATACATGAAGTGGACAGGCGTAGGGAAGCCAACACGCAAATGTTGTGAGGACTTGGAGATGAGTTTGTCTCCCAGTATACTTTAATGAGCCTATATCATCCTTACAAAAATGTTGTGAGGACTTGGAGATGCTTTTACAAAGATTGTTTTGTGTCTTTGAAGATTAGAGGATGATGACTTGTGTATTATAAGATTTGTTCTACGTGTCAAAAGGACCAAAACTAAAGAGAGAGAGACTTCTTCCTCAGATATTTGGTAAGTGGAAAAGCCAATTTGGTCTTTTTCTACACACTACAGAGGTTCATTTCCATTGTCATTAGCTTATGTGTCTACAGAGGTTCATTTCTTCATGTTGCAGTAGAGTCATGTTCCAGGATTCTAGAAACTATTTATATCAAAAGTATGTTGTTGGACTTGATAAAAACAAAAATGAACTGTGTTTATTTCAATTATTAAAATTGGTTGTTTTTTGATTGTTTAGAAAGAGTTGAATTTCAAAATGTCATTTTTCTTCTTAAGTTTTCTCTTTTTATTTATAAGAGTGTAAGCAAAAGACTCCCAGTTTACATCTTTTTGTGCAGAATCCACTGTGTGTTTGGTAACATGTCTGTTTAGGCTGCTTAATGTTTCCCTCTACAACTAGCAATCGACAGTGAACCTAAATATTTTGCTTCTTCACCCAACTACCCTGTTACCATCTTAATTGCAGAGCAACCATTTTATCCGTCTTTGCTTTGTTTACAGGGAGAGAAACTTTTGGAAAGCATTGGTGGCATATTCTCCAGAATTTGAAAACCAATAATAATGTTTAGAGTGCTTTTAATTGCCAGTTAGATAACTGATAATTCTGATTGTAGTTAGTAGTACATAGTTTGTATTTTAGAAGTGTCCAATACTTTAACACCAGTGCCAAAACATTCCATTAGTTTGAGTTAAAATAGTTCTTCACTGAACTAAACTATAATTAACAAAAAAAGAGTTAACTGAACTGCACTGCACTATAAGTGACTAAAAAATAGTTCAGTTTAGTTATTCTGAACTATTTTTTAGTTCAGTGCAGTTTTCTTAAAGTAGTTCATAATTAACTATAATATTTTATAGTGCAGTACACTATAGGGCAGTTTGCCCACCCCTAATGCCAACTGCTTTTCATTAAAACCAAAAGAACACATTTTTTAATCCAAACTTGTTTCTTGATAAATGATATCCTTGTAAAATCACTTTTCAAGATAAGTTTTTTTTTTTTTTTTTTTTTAATGCCATTAAACTTCTGCTTAACATAAAACCTTTGTAAATGTCAATTTTGCTTTACATGATTGACAATCAATATTTGTAAGCTTAAACAAATGGGCACTGAATTTGTAGGCATTGCATTTTTGAAATGGCCGTGTCACTGTGCAGAAGTCGCACTGCTTCATCACTCAATTTGTTTGCCAATACTCTTCGCCGATTCTCTACTGGTACATTCGTTTCTCTTTTCTCCTTTAATTCTCAGCAACAAGAACATTAGGTTCGTAGTATTTGTACAAATGGAGCAAGATGGAGAAAATATTGGAAAAAGTCTCCCCTGCTTTGGGTTTCTTTTTGTGACTGCTCTTCAGTTTAGTTACATAGCTTTGCACAAATTACTTAGATTGCTTTACACCCTAGCCTTATACTAATAAATCCATATTGTTTTCAATGCTGTTTAGTGGTGGCTTAAGAAATCATCATATATAAACACTGTCAAGTAAAGTAATAGCTTTGTTCATGCTCTACTGCAAAATAATGTTGTTTTAGGTAGCATTAGGTACACTTGTTAGAAGAGGAACCAAAGAAAATTCATATGGGTTACGTTTTAAATTAAAGAAAACGGAACATGGGGTGAGAAATCTGAACATTTTACTTTGTCTATGGGCTAAATGCTATCCAAAATGGAAATTATGGCTTCTATGCTGCCCTTGTTTCTTTCGNTGGAGTTTAGTTACATGNATTTCTGCCTTTTTCACAGGGGTGACAAACACCAGTGCTCAAAGAACGCCAGAGAGTATAGTGAATCAAATGATGTATTCTGACATAAACTCACGANTTGGGAGTTGCATGCCANTGTCTGCAATGCGAATTGGAACAATCATTCACAACATTGAATTGAACCCAGGGCAAGGTGGCAAGCTTGTCCGAGCTGCAGGAACTAGTGCAAAGATCTTGAAAGAGCCCACATCAGCATATTGTTTAATCCAGATGCCCTCTGGTGTTAAAAAGTTAATTGATTCTCGGTGTAGGGCCACCATTGGTGTTGTGTCTAATCCAAGCCATGGGGATCGCAAGCTTAGGAAGGCTGGACACAGACGATGGCTTGGTCGAAGACCTGTTGTTCGAGGAGTGGCTATGAATCCCGTAGATCATCCTCATGGGGGAGGAGAGGGTAAAAGCAAGAGTGGTGGAAAATGGGGAAGAGGATCTCTCACTCCTTGGGGCAAGCCAACCAAGGGTGGCTATAAGACTGGACCCCTGAAGCGCAGAAGGTAGTAGTAGTATATATAGCATTCAGTATAGCTCCTTCTGATGCTTCCTCATGAGATGCTTGTAATAATTGTAGAAGCTGTCATTCCTGCTTAGAAAATTCATGGAATTGATTAGATTCAGTCAAAGTGTCAATTTTATGGGTTCAAATTTTATTGTTGCTAAAGTAAAATTCTTTTGCATTTTCTCTGAACTGGTCTTGAATTCAGCTTATTACACTTCCATTGATTTGGACTAAGTTTGTTGACTTGCTTAAATGAAACAACGCTTTTTGTTTCTTTTATCCTTCTGGTTTGTATTGATGAGAGGAAAATATGTTGATGCTCTTCCTTTGATAATGTTCTCGAGATAGGGAAATAAATTAATTTTAACACATAATGTATAGCAACGACTCTCCATTCATGATTTTACAATCTCTGTAACAGAGTGTGACATTTAGATGTCTAATTTTGTTGTTCATTACATAGCAGAATTTGACTATTTCAGATGAGTCTTATATCTTACTATCATATATGTGTTTTTTGCTTTACTTTTGAATTTTTTTCATATTCTGCCATTGGTGGCACTGGTAAAGTTTTGCAAGCCTACTCAAGTGTTTCCAGAGGTTAATAAGTTTAGGTTGGGCCATAAACGATATATGACACTAAGTTCTTTATTATCTCTTTATACCATAAACCATCACAAATTGCAGATTTTATTTTGATATGAACTCCCAGACTTTATTACAACGTATACCCCCTTCTTCATGAACTGTAGGATCTTAATTACACAGATCTTAATGGAAACATCCTTTTGGCCGTATAACAGATTTAGATACTTTGTTTGTCAATGAACTCAATGATGAGCTGGTTCACCTTGTCTGGAAGTTGTTCATGCACAAAATGGCTTCCTTCCGGAATATATGTGATTTCCAAGTACGGCGCAACATTTTTCACTGCCCCACTTCGGATATAGTCCTCCGTGCCTGGAAACATGAAAACATAATCTTTCTCACCCATGACGAGAAGTGCTGGATTTGTAATCTTCACGTCCCTTGAGCCACTTTTCACATTGAGACTCCTGCATAAAATTGTCCAAATGCAACGTTATTGTAATAATTTATTTATAAATAGCATTTTAATTTTTTTTTCTTTTTCTTTTTGGGTAACTAGGAAAATGAAAGATCTTGTAGATAATTGTAGCTGAGAAAGATCTCTAGAGTAGCATTTCAGTTTCACTTTACAATGAATTACAGCTTTTGCAGTTTTGAAAGAAGGAAGGAAAATGGGAATCTGTTCTGTTTACCTGTAAGGAACCTGCAATGCATATCTGAATCCAGATTTTTCATATAAAGATGCATAGGTTGCAAGGTCTTCCTCAGAGAACCATGGTGGTAGAGGAGTAGATGGGTTGAACAAGTCCATGATTTCTTGATCATCAGCTGCTATTGGAACCTCACTTTTAGAGAAGAGAGTGTAGATGTTCCTTATCACCGATTTCACAGGAAACCGACCAAAATCTGCTTCTGCTCTTCCAGGCTCCTGTAAATCGAAATAGTCAGTGACTACTGAGTAATATTTAAAATTGGAAGGAATATAAAAACTATAATGCCATATTGAATTTGTACCTGCCACCTAGTAAGGTAGAAGCCTTTGGGGAGAAGGTAGTTTTGGATAGAATAGGGACCAGGAGGAATGCCTAAAGTTATTACAGCACAAAATCTTTCTGGGTGCACAGCTGCTGTACGATATGCTACCATTGCCCCAAAATCCTTGCCAACAAGGAAAGCCTGATGATATAAACAATCGTAACAAAGCATGCAATTAGTTAATCTTTCTTTCAGAGGACTTCATCCATAAATTGCTATCACTTGGGCAATTCCTTCTTAAACATGGTTCTTCCATGTCACTATGTGGAACAAGCCTCTCTCCTTATACATAGATCTCTTTCCTCTCCTCCAAACCACACACCTTCGCTCAGTCTCATATCTTTTTCTCACTTTTTCTAATCTTGACTTTTTAGAGTCTGTTACTAATTTCGAGTTCCTTGAAATTCTTATTATAAAGTTTGCATATCACATCCTAGATAAATTTTTAAGGATAATAATCACCTGCGCCTTAAGAAACTCATATTAAGGATAAGTACTTTTTTTTTTTAAATAAAATAGGATATCACACAAGAAAATTAGTAAAATATTGAGTTGTTGAAAGTTTATCAACTTAAGAAATGTCTAGTTAAAATGTTACCTCGTCCTAAACAAAGAAAAATAGGTTTTAAAGTTTCTCTGTGTATACTTTTAGGCTATACAAATCATATTCCTGCCTATAGTTTTCATTTTCTTAGAAGTGATGTAATCCAACATAATATTATAATAGAAACAAAAAATGTGCAATTATTTAAACATGTTTTTCTTTTAAAGGTAGATATTAATGATGACATCATGTGTAAGGATTTGAGGAAAAATAAAACAAATTCTTTCTTTGAAAATGATTTTTACTTTTACCTAGTTGAAAATATCTAATAATTTTTACAAGTTACGAGTACTATTGATGCAAAATATTTAGATAAGACCATTAAGACTAAAGTTGATTCAATTAAGAAATGTAATACCTGATTCTTGTAGATTTTTCTAAAGGATGAAAATTTAATGATTTTAAGTAGGAATGACAAAAATATTCGTACATGTGGATATATGCGGATAATATCTATGATGGATGGTTGATACCCACAACGCGTTGGTAATGGATATTTTAATATCTACTCATAAATATGTTTGAGTGCAGATATCATATTATCCATATCCGTAGATATCCATTATCCAAGAAAATAAAAATAAAAATTTAATTTATACTTTATTGAGTTAAATTTAATTAACATTAAATTTTAATTTATATTATATTTTATATTTTTTTTTTATAATTTTACTTAGATTTTATTTTAAAAAATTATAAAATATTTTTTTAAAATATGCACAGGTATTCACATGTTTTAAAACATCGACAGATAACAAGGCAAGTAACGAATGAATTTTTTTTGTTGCGATTCGGATAAGCACTATTCATGCTTGACCCGACCCATTATCATCCCTAGTTTTAAGTAGATCTTCAAGACAAAAGTATCATCCTGATGGATCCATAGAAAAATATAAGACAATATTAATAAAAGGATTTTACTCAAAAACACAACATATATTACTTTGATATTTTTGCACTAATAACTAAGATTTCCTCTTAAATATTACTAGCTTTAACATCTATCCATAAATTAGTTATTCATCAAATGGATGTTGAGATAGTCTTTTCGAATGGTAAACTAGAAGAGGAAATTTATATGACTGGATCTTAAGGATGTGTAGTTCCTGGTAAAAAAACAAAGTATGGAAACTTTTATAGTCTTTATATAGATTGAAATAAATACTAAAACAATGATATGAAAAACTATAGAGTGCTTTCCTTTGTGATGATTTTTCAACTAATAATATTACTTATTGTGTGTACAATAAATTTGAAAATGGAAAATGTATTATTATATATTTATATGTGGATGACATGATAATTTTTTGTACATGCAATGATACATTTTCTAGAACAAATTTTGTTTTGGAGTCTAAGTTTAAAATGAAAGACACAAGTGAAGAAAATGCGATTTTAGGAGTTAGAGTCACAAGGAAGAGAGATACTATATTACTATCCCAAAAACAATATACTAAGAAACTTAAGAAGTTTGACTATCATGACTTCAAACTAGTAAACACCTCTTATTATGCTAACTATAAATTAAAGAAAAATAATGAAAAAAAATATATTTCTTAACTTTAGTATGTTCAAATAATTGAGAGCTTATTACATTTAATGAACTTTCCTAGATCAAACATTGTTTATGTTGTAAATAGAAGAGTAGGAACACTCAATGTCCTAATCAAGATCATTGGGATGCATTTACAAAACTCATGAAATACCTAAGTGGTACAATGGATTATGCCATTGAATATAGTGGATTTCCAATCGTATTAAATGGGTATGGTTGCTAACCAAATCTCTAATTCAAAAGAGGCAAAGTTCACTAGTGGTTATGTGTTTACACTTGGAGATAATGCAATTACATGAAAATCAGTTATGCAAAAAATTATAGCAAGATCAACAATGAAATTAAAGTTTTTTGCTTTTGAAATGGCTCGAAATGAAGTTGAGTCGTTGAAAAATATTTTAACAAGCATTCCGGTAGGAATGAAACAAACTTCATCTATATCAATACATTGTGATTGTCATAACTAAAAACAAAAACTTATAATGGAAAAAATAAACATATGCAATTGAAATATAATTTGATAAAGAAATTATTAAAGTGTGGAACAATCTCCATTGACTATATTAAGTAAGGAAAAAATCTAGCAGATCCTCTAATAAAACTCTAAAGTGAAATAAGATTTTAGAGACATCAAGGGAAATGAAACTCAAACCACTTGTAAATAAATAAGTTGTGAAAACTAAACTTTGTTATTTGTGATTCTATAAATAAGGTTTATATAGGTAAAAATAAGTCAATTAGTAGTTCTACTAGCATTAAAATTTATTTTAAATCAAATTTGTTCATCCCTATGGTGTGCAAAAGTTCTAGATACTACAACACTTGGAGTTAAACTTTGTAGTTAAAATTCTATGTGGTATATAGAATTCTAGCTTCTAACAAAGTTTTTAATAACTTTTGTATCTCTTACAAGTGGTGTATGATTTGTAGTATACACTTAATAAAATCATCTATACGAGTGTCAAGTGAAACTTCTTGCAAGAGATCTTGACAAGATCTCTAAACCACTCATAATATTGGATACACACATGACCTAGTAAAGCAACACAATAATAACATAAAGATTTGGAAGATTATATTGTAATTGATAAACTACTATAACATACCAAATGTTTTTGGTTCATATATGTTGTTTTACTAATTACATGTGTTAAGTTTCTAATCTAGAATTGATTAATATAACTTGTTATACATGCTTTTGATGTATTACACATCTATATGAAACCTATGGCTAATCTTTACTTCTTTCTTTTTATTGCCTTTTTATGATACGAGGAACATTGTTGTGAAAACAGAGTATAATATTGCAAAAGGACAGGACCTCACTCCTCTTATCCTAGGTATCTTGTTCTTATAATTATAGTGATCATCTACTTTTCAGAAAATTCATCTTGTTTCGTATTGTTGTCACCTTTCATACAAAAGTTAATGCATATTTCAAAATGGTCAAGTTATGAGAAGAAACAAACCATATCCTAGTTTTTGTTTGCACACAATTAACTGACAAATTCTTAAAACATGGGTGGCACATCTATCTCCTTACCTTGGTGATGCCTAAAGCATCCAAAAGACCCACAATTTCATGAACTAGGTCATACATGGTTTCCTTTTCTGGCTCAGCTGGTTGCTGAGAGANTCCATAGCCTCTGAAATCAAAGGCAATAGCTCTATAACCAGCGTTTGCCACAGCAATCATCTGGTGCCTCCATGTGTACCAGATCTCTGGGAATCCATGTAAGAATAGCACTGCCTTGGACCCTTCACAGACACAAAAATTATTAATTTTAAGAAGATGCAAATGAGTATTAGACAGTATTTGAGGAGGGTTTTGAAGGAATTAGCGTACCAGTTCCAATCTCTGCCACGTGCAGCTTCAATCCCTTCACTTCCACTTCACTGTGCTGAATCTTCTCCATCATACAAGGACGCCTTTACTGCAATTACACAACACTGTCTCAGAAAAACAGTGGAAAGAAAACAGAGTCTCAGAAATATCAATGTCAAATGTCATACATGAGAGAGTTGTTCACGAAATTTCGCTAGGAAGAAGTGGGTGATCTCCTCAGACCAATCATACATACGTTCTATGTAAATATTGTGATATTTCCATCATAAATTATAAGTATTTAATTAATATTTATTTAACATTGATTTACTTTTTAAGTTGACATTTATGTTCCTTTACAATTATTTTCCACGGGCTTCGAGAAATTCTGATGTTAGTCTCAATAACAGCGTCACACCTCCCATGCATATTGTCTTTATTCGGTAACTTATATTAGGACTTTATGAATATTAAGCATTATGCTATGATAGTCCTTTTCTAATTCTAGCTTTTTATATTTTATTTTCCTTTTTTCTTAAACAAATATAAAATTTTACATGTTTTTGATTATTTTACTTTTATACTTTTATATTTTATGTGAAATAAATATAAAAATGTATTATAACTATTACTTATGAATTCCATGATTTTATTTAAAAGAACTAATTTAAAAAAAACAGTTTAAGAGTTAAATATATTTTTAATTTGTTTAATTTCTTAAATTTCATATATATATATATATATATATATATATACTTTTCTTTTTAATTTTCAAAGTAAGTGGTTTGTTCCAAAATAATAAAAAAAAATTTATGTCTCTCGTCATTTACAACATAAAACTAGTTTTTAATGATATCCTTATAATAACTTGTATTATTAAAATAATAACGTGAAAATATATTTTAATTTTTTTATTAAAACACTTCTAGTTCCTAAAATTCGAATAAAATTTCATTTTAGTTCCGCCGATATTTTCATTTCCTTGAATGTAAAATTTACATTTTTAGTATTTCAAATCTAAAAATATGTTTTTTATTCCTTCAACATATTTTACATGAATATTAGGTCCTAAATTTATTTATTTTTTAAGTATTGTAATATGAAAAAAAATTATTTTGGTTTTCAAAGTTGATGTTGAAAAATCACTATACAAAAATAGTCTTCTACATCACTAAATTTATGTTTTATGTGTAAATAATAGACGCAAAAAAGTATGATAACATGTTTATAAATACAAATACATTATCAATATTAACGTTTGACCTGTAAATGATAAAGGTAAAAAAAGATTTTACATTTGATTCGTATAGAATAAATGTAAATTTACGTCTAAATTTTATAGGAAAAAGATAAGTTGAGTAGTGTCATATGTAAATTTACGTCTCTCTTACAAGGATCAGATGTAAAAACCCTCTTTTATGTCTGTCACTTATATATAAAACATAAATTTCTTTTAAAAAACTTCCAGTACCCTTTTCTTTCCCACTTTTCTCCCTGTGTAAAGCTCTCTCTCAATGTTAACAATGCATTTTTTTTTTTGAATTAGGGTTTTCATTGGTGACTAAAAGTCACAATTTTGGTCATTCTCATGTGTTGTTCATTGGAATTTTTTTTTCTCCGATTACTTTTCTAGGTTAAGGTTAGTTTTGTATGCTTCTCACTAGTCTATCAATCATAGTTATATATAAACGACCTCCTTGTTTGTCTTGAATATGAATTTTATTATGGATTAAATATGTTTTGGCTTAAGTTTCAACAAAATTTGAAATTAATTTCTCTTCAAAATTTTGGTCTAATTTACCCCTTCCTCTTTTAGAAATATGTGGATTTAGTCCTCCAAACGGTATTTGTTAATTATAATTTGGTTTCTAAATGTATTAAAATTATATATATATATATATATATATATATATATATATATATATATATATATATATATATATATTAAGGCAAAGAGATGAAGAAAGATGAATTTGTAGGATTGTATTATGTTCAATTGCAAAAATTTTAGATGAGAAGACAATAGTAATTTTTGGGATGAGCTTAATATCATATCTCTCTCATGAGAGAAGGTTTACGATAGGAAATAACATTTTCCTATTTTATCCTCGTTCTATTAGTTTCAATATGCTACTGATAAATAGGATCATTTACATCATCATCATCATCATTATTATTATTATTATTATTAATAGTTATAAATAATAAGAATAATAATTCTAAGAAATATATTATTTTAATTATTTAATGATTTTTTAAATTTTAATATTTCAAAATAATTTTTACCAAAAAATATTTTACTCAAATTATTTTATGTAATTATTACTATTAAGGAT
Source organism: Vigna radiata var. radiata (assembly GCF_000741045.1). Classification (NCBI taxonomy): domain Eukaryota; kingdom Viridiplantae; phylum Streptophyta; class Magnoliopsida; order Fabales; family Fabaceae; genus Vigna; species Vigna radiata. The sequence continues at coordinate 10,991,337 of NC_028352.1, read as the reverse complement.
AATTTGGTAATTTTCATTTTTTTTATTTATTTTAAAAAAATTATCTATCACATCAATCAAATCCTACTCTAACTCTCACAAACTTTACTTCTAAACCTATCCTCATTTACTTCTCAATCCCTTTAAAAAAATAAATACTCAATTTGCTCTTAAATCACCTCAAATCCATCCATTCCTTCTCTCTCAAATCTATTTCTTCAAGTGAAGACACCTAAAGGTATAGGGTTTTCATAACAGAAAGAATATGAGAATAAAGAATAAGGAAGAGAGAATGGGGACATTGCGCTTAACCTTGAGCTTCATGTGTGTTCCTCCACCTTTTATCACCCACAAACCCACACTGGTTTGTCACCCATCCATAGATTTCTACATCATCATGTCCAACTTGTAACATTCTTAATCATTACATTTTCTTCACCACCCATTCTCCTATCACTAACCTCCCCATCACTACACCACCAACATGTATGACGTTCATCTTCACAACCCTCCATTTCCTTCTCCATTCCTAAGCCTATATGCTTCATTATCCAGACTCAATATAATTTTGCACTTTGAAGTTGTGGAGAAAGATGAAGGGTTTGGTGAACTCAATGGTTGTTATGAGATTGCCTAAACCTGGACTTGAAATGAGAACCATTTATATGAGTTTTGGCATATCTATGAAGTGATTCTCAGTAACAGTGAGAGAAAACAAAAAGCACTTTAAATTTATGTTTGTTATTTTTTCAATGGGTAATTGTAACATCCCATAAGTACACACTTAATTTTTCTTTTTTTTTTTTAAATAATATGAGAACTGTAACATTTACACATTCTTCCATAAGGAAGTATAAAGAATTTCACGCTAATTACACCTTTTAAACTCATTTCAACTTCCCATCCATAAAGATAACTCGAACTCTTCTCTACTATTTTCCTGCTTCCATCTTCACTTGCACTAGATTAGACGACATTCCCTCATCTGCTCCCTTATAACATGTACGTTATATGATCATCGCAATATAATTTTTTCGGCACAACCACAAAAAAATTAAGGGTAAGCTACCATAAAAAAATAATTTTAATATAAATGTTCTAGGAAACCAAGAAGTTGAATCTAACAAAGCCGGTTAGACATCTTCTTATCCTTCCAGATAGATGCAATAGAAAAAGGATACACACACAATAATTCATACAAACATCATAAAGTTCATCCATCCCAAAAATCATACAAATTGAATATATCACAAAATAATTTAACTGCACATAGTCTGCCTGATAAGAATTTGGTTAAAAAAAATTGAGTAGACTTCCAGGAAAGAGAGGTGCGTCACAATGGACAACTTAAGTACCAAGTCTTTCCTAGCCAAAGTGTTCCTCAACTTGTTCTTAACAAATTTCTTATTCACATATTCAAAACAACAACATATAATATTAACACAAGAATTCAATATGGATATATAACAAGCACATATATTTTCCATTAATAATATTCACACAGAATTTCAAGACATAAATAACTATACAACAATAGTAGATCATAATATAAAAGCTTAGAAAGGTTAGTTCCCTTTACTTGATTCTCTTCTTCCCAGATCAATAACACCTCTTCATAATCTCTTGTTATCTTCTCTACAACTCAAATACTAACCCTTAAAATCTCCTTATTTTCTAAGAAACTCTTGCTTAGTTTCAATGTCCTTGTTAAAAACTTCATTTCCTCACCCCTATTTATAGTTGGAGTTAGGGTTACTGTAGCAGTACTGTAGCTATACTACATTTTACTGTAGCAGTACTGTAGTTGTACTTCATTTTACTATAGCAGTATTGTAGCTTGTACTACATTTTTACTGTAGCAGTACTGTAGCAACACATGATTCACAAGGTATTTTCATTGTAGCATTGTACACATTTCACTGTAGCACTGTACACATTTCACTGTAGCACTATACGTATTTTACTGTAGCAGTTTACTGTAGCATTTATACATAAAAATTTTCTATTATTTCAAAAAACCTAGCATCTTAATTACAACCGTTTTCAAGGGTCTTACAGTAATGATACTTTGCAACCATTATTTGACAAATTTTTGACACCATACACATGTCACGCTCTGATTGGTCCAGTTGGAAAAGATTAAAAAAAAAATTAAATGACATGGAAATGTAAAGGAATTGAGGTTGTAAGGTTTTAAGTTTGCGGGTTTCATTTTGGGGAATTCAAAAATTGAAAATTTCATTTCAGACACGAGAGAGAATGTTCTCCCACCCACAACCACCGTCGTTTACCGGAGCTGTCTCCGCTATCGTTTGGGCCGAACGTTTTGTCATTTCGAAGCATTGTTCCTTTCGCTATTTCAAATAACTCTTCAATGCAGAAACCACCATTGACGTAAGTTTTGAAGGTTCATGTCATTCGTTTTGCTCCAAGCGTCGTTTGGAATCACCGTCATAGGCGAAAACCGCCATTAAAGACGAAAAAACATCGTTTTGTTGATGTTCAAGCATTGATTATGACATTTATATCGAACTTCGTCCCAAGCAAACATTCTTTATAAAACTCATTGTGCAGAAACAACACTGGGAGCAAAGGCCAAGTAAGTGGGAAGTTCAGGCAAAGTTTTTGCACATAGGGGTCATCTGTGAAAATTACATTGATTTTTAAGTGAACCAATTTTTTTTAAGATTTATTAGACATACAAGTGATGTTCAGGCATTGATTATCACATTTATATCGAACTTCATGGCCAAGGACCCATTCTTTGTAAAACTCATTATGCAGAAACATCACTCAGAGCAAAGGATAAGTGGGGAGTTTAGGCAAAGTTTCTGCACACAAGGGTCAATTGTGAAAATAACATTATTTTTTTAAGTGAACCATTTCTTCTAAGATATATTGGACATACAAGTGGTGTTCAGGCATTTAATATCACATTTATATCGAACTCCGTGGCCAAAGAACCATTCTTTGTAAAACTCATTATGCAGAAACAACATTGGGAGTAAAGGCTAAATAAATGGGGAGTTCAGACAAAGTTTTTGCATACATGAGTCAACTGTGAAAATAACATTGATTTTTAAGTGAACCAATATTTTTTAATACTTATTGGACATACAAGTGATTTTCAGGCATTGATTATCACATTTATGTCGAACTCCACGGCCAATGAACCATTCTTTGTAAAACTCATTGTGCAGAAACAACATTGGGAGCAAAGGCCAAACAAGTGGAGAGTTCAGGCAAAGTTTCGCACACAATAGTCAACTGTGAAAATGACATTGATTTTTCAAATTTATATCGAAATCCATGACCAAGGAACCAATCTTTGTATAACTCATTGTGCATAACCAACACTGGGAGCAAAAGCCAAACAAGTGGAGAGTTCTAGCAAAGTTTTTGCACACAGGGGTCAACTGTGAAAATGACATTGATTTTTAAATAAACCAATTTTTGTTTAAGGTTTATTGGACATAAAATTGATGTTCAGGCATTGATTATCACATTTATATCGAACTCCATGGCCAAAGAACCATTCTTTGTAAAACTCATTGTGCAGAAACAACACTGAGAGCAAAAGCCAAATAAGTGGGGAGTTCAGACAAAGTTTTTGCACACAGGGGTCAACTGTGAAAATGACATTGATTTTTAAGTGAACCGTTTTTTTTAAAGATTTATTGGACATAAAAGTGATGTTCAGACATTGATTTTCACATTTATATCGAACTCCATGGCCAAGGAACCATTCTTTGTAAAACTCATTATGCAGAAACAACACTGGGAGTAAAAGCCAAATAAGTGGGGAGTTGAGGCAAACTTTTTGCACACAGGGGTCAACTGTGAAAATGACATTGATTCTTAAGACAACCATTTTTTTTTAAGATTTATTGGACATAAAAGTGATGTTTAGGCATTGATTATCACATTTATATCGAACTCCATGACCAAGGAACAGTTCTTTGTAAAACTTATTGTGTAGAAGTAACATTGGGAGCAAAGACCAAATAAGTGGAGAGTTCAGGCAAAGTTTCTGCACACAAGGGTCATATGTTAAAATGACATTGATTTTTAATGGTGGTTTCCGCCTTCAATGGTATTTCGTCTTCAATGGTGGTTTTCGCCTACGACGGTGATTCCAAATGGCACTTGCAGCGAAACGAACGACGGGAAGCTTCAAAATTCACATCAATGGTGGTTTCAACGTTGAACAATGATTTGAAATAGCAAAGGGAACAATGCTTCGAAACGGCAAAATGTTCGACCCGAAAGGCAATGAAGACAACTCCGTTGAACAACGACATACACGGCTCTGATGAACAGCAACAGTTGTGGGTGGGAGAACATTTTTTCTGGTGGGTTCTCTCTCGTGTCTTCTTCTATGAAATGAAATTTCCAAATTTTGAAATCTCTTAAATGAAATCCGTGAACTTAGAACTCTGCAACCCCAAATCCTTTGCATTTCAGTCATTTAATTTTTTATTTTTATTTTTTCCAACTGGACCAATTAAAGCACAACATGTAGGTGGTGTCAAAAATTTGTCAAATAATAGTGTCAAAGTATCATTACCCTTTTTCAATAGACTTAAATTTGTGTTTGGTATACTTTCAACAGACATAAATTTACATCTCCATCAATTATGTTTGACTTATAATAAACATAAACAACTTAAAGTAACATGCGTAAAAAAAATCCTGATATTTTGATAACATTTTTTAACAACTTTTTGACAATAAGACACATGTTATTATCTTATTGGTCTGTTTAAATTTATGTTTAAAAAAATATTTGAAATGGACCAATCATAAATTATCGTATTAAAAAAGAGTTGTTGAAAGAAATTTTTTCTGTAATTTTTTTTGGTGTTAATAATTCATATATGTAACTTATGGGTGTTCAATTTTTTAAAAGAAGACTAATGTTGTTTGAAACTTCTCTTTTTGGATTATTTGACGTAAAATTGAAATTTGAGTCATAAACTTTATATAACTTGGTTCATAAAATTAAAAAAATAATAGATCAAAACCTTCCAGAACAAACATTTTGAAATATATAAAAAATCCAGAGAATAGACGAAAGTCATTTTCGGAATCCAAAAACACTCAGAAGATTGTTTTATATTCTAGATTAAAAATATCTTGATGACCAGTATTCTGAAATATAAAAAATATTCCATAAATTAATATTTTGAATGATATTTTTCAATCCATAAATACCTTCTGAAACACCTACTTCAAATGTTTTTTTTTTTTTTAAGTAACTCAAACAACTTCTTTTCTCATGATTATTCTTTCCAAATTTCTTTTCTCCTCAAATTCTTCACCTCCTATCACATAGAGTGGAGATTTCGCCCTCAATCCTACACGACTTTGTGTAAAAAAGAATATGAAGCAAGATTCAAAGAAGCACGTGACATTCGCGACACAAGAAAGGAAAGTAAATATAAAATGAAGGTTTTAGGATTTTTAATATTTTTCAATAAAGGGTATAATGGGGATATTATAATTTATAGGGTTGTAGTTAGAAAAAAGAAGTTGCGTGAAGTAGCATCCCTGATCCAAACTTGTTTTCTATTTTGTTTCATGCATATCCATGTTTCTTAATCGCACTCCTTTTGTATGTTTATTGTTGTTCTATTTCTTTTAGATCTTTTTCTCACAAACTCATATTTTTATTTTTTAGGATTTTGAGTTTTTTGTTTTATTCTTTACAAAAATAGTTTTCTTTTCTTGTCTTTTTATTTTTGTCTAATGTGTGATACTTTTTGAAATAATTAAAAAATATATAAAATATATAAAATTTTCAAAAATTAAAAAACCAACGTTTTTTTCAAATGGTTTTTTAAATAATTTTCAAAAGAACTCAGTGATTTTATATTTTCCATGAAGATGTATAAGAGCGATGATGTCCTTGTTAGGTTTACCTCAAAAAAATTCAAAATAATTTCAAATAGTCTTTTTCATTAGAATTCGGTGGTTTTTCATTTTCTATTTTGAATTGAAATAGGTTAGAGTTTATTCTTGTTGAGTCCAAAAAACAAAAATATATTTTTCTTCATCTTTTTATTATTTTTTTGGAAAAAATTCAAAAATTTGTTAAAATCATATCATTAATACATTTAATTAAAGTTACAATTCGAAAGACGTTATTGGATGTTAGCATATTTTTTACACATAATTGACTTTTGGACCCAAAATTCGATTTTTGCATATTTTTTTTTTATATTTATGGTTTTCCATATCTTTTTTACTATCTTGTCTTATTTTTAAATTTGCTTTTTTATTTTTCATTTTTTGTCATAATTTTGAAATAAGAAAAATGTAGTCAAATTAATTAAAATTGTTAATTATTTTAAAAATTTAATTTTATTAAATTAATATACTTTTAACATTTTACTAAACATAGAACGTGTTTAAAATGAATTAATTTTAATATTGATGATTTATTAAAAATTAAATATATTAAATGTGGTATTTGTTAAAGCAAATATATAGTGAAATTAAATCAATCTTTTAAATATTTAAGAAAGTGGTGCTTATTAAATTAATATGCTTTTAACATTTTACTAAACACAGAATGTATTTAAAATGCACTAATCCCAATATTGGTCAATTTCATTAAAAGATTAAATTTATTAAACGTTATATATGTTAAATAAAAAAAGTAGTAGAATTAAAATATTAAAAATTTAATAAATTTGTCTTTAGTAAATTAATACACGTCTAACGTTTAACTAATCGTATAATATATTTAATACGTAGAGCTATTAAAATGGATTGTAATCGACATGTCAGCTCGGTTTATTATGGGTTTGAGTTGGATTAGGTTTGAAAAATGTAATTTTTTTTGTGCAGGTTAGTTTTCAATACGACTTACTTAGAGTCTGGTTTATCGAATTGAACTCGTGGTGAGCCGGGTTAACTCCATAATCCACCTAATTTAATTTAATTATTTATTATTTTATGTTTCAATATTATTAGTTAACATTTTTTTATTATATATAAATGATGATAAAGAAGATGTTTCAAGATAAACAAATATTATAGATTTATCTATTCAAGATTCTAATATTATAAATAGACAAGTGATACACAAATTATCAATATTAAAAACTTATTTATCCACCTTTTATACATGTTTTTGGATTACGCTTGGATCTTGGATTGTATGATACTTTTTTTATTTATTTTGAATTTTTTTTGGAGTTTAACATTATTTTAGTATAACGTTTATTTATATTTGAATTAAAAAAATTATAATATTTTATTTTTAAAAAAACATATAATTAAATAAGCTAGTGGACCAACTCGTTTAACTCACCAACACGTGGTGGGTTTGACCGAATTCAAATTTTTTCAGCTTGCTTATAAATGAGTCGAATTGGATTGATTCACTACGTGACTAACCAGTGGTCACCAGTGGTGGGTCGAGACGGATGAAGCCAAATTACCCGTTTTGACAATTCTATAAATGAATTATTTTTAGTAAGGCTCAGTTTCGTACCAGAATTAAATTCTGTAAACGTTATCCGTTAAATAAAAGAATGTAGTCAAATTAAATAAAATCATTAAAGACTGATAAATATAAATTTATCAATTAATACATTTTTAACGTTTTACTAAACATATAGAATATATATTTAAAATGAATTAATTTTAATATTAATCAATTTTGTTAAAAAATTAACTAATTAAATGTTATATTTGTTGAATAAAAAAACAAGCCAGATTAAGTAAACTTATTAAATATTTAAAATGTTATGTTCATTAAATTAACATATTTTAACGTTTGACTAAAAATAGAATATATTTAAAATGACATATTAGCTTTGTTTGAAAATAAATTTACTAAATTTGCCATATTTTCAAGTTAAACAATTTGGTATATTATGTAAATTAAATATAAATATATTTTCTTACCTTTTAAAAATGATTACTATTCTAATATAATGATGAAGTAAATACTAATACTAATTATTTACAATATGAATCACATAAACACGATGTTTTTCTTTGAAGTGCCTTTTTCCAAATTGTTTCTTGTGGTTCTTTGGTCGTTTTCAACACTTATGATATCTCTTGTTAATGTTGTCAGTTTACCAAACAATAATAGTGTTCCTGCGGTGTTTGTGTTTGGAGACTCCATATTAGATACAGGTAACAATAACTACATTAAGACCATAGCCAAATGTGATTTTCGACCGTATGGTAAAGATTTTGGTGAAGGAAATCAACCAACTGGGAGGTTCAGCAATGGTTTAGTCCCTTCAGACTACATTGGTATAAACAAAAAATCGTTAATATTTTAGCATAGAAAAAAGTCTCTTTAACAACTCTTTTTAACAACTTTTTCACAACACATATGTGGCAGTCTATGATTGATCCGTTTCAAATATTTTTTTAAAGACAAATTCAAACCGACCAATAAAATGATGACACGTATTCTATTGTCAAAAAGTTGTTAAAAAAGAGTTGTCAAAGTATCATTGTCCTTTAGCATAATAGAATGAAAATGTGACAAATTTTCTTTGTTTGGCTTTTTAGCTGCAAAATTTGAAGTGAAGAAGCTTTTGCCACCGTACCTTGATCCAAATTTGAAACGTGAAGATCTCCTTACAGGTGTAAGCTTTGCATCTGGTGCTAATGGATATGATCCTCTAACTTCTAAAGTAGCAGTAAATGACTGTTCCCACCTAAAACCTTACAGTATATTTTCATTCTTCTCTGCATATCTTAAACACTGACTATAATTTTCTTTCGTTGTCTTATGTTATGTTAGTTAGTGCTATCAGTATCAGATCAACTGGAGAAATTCAAGGAATACATAAAAAAGATACAGGGCATGGTCGGAGAAAACACAACAACAACACTGATATCGAAAAGCTTATACATGTTATGCACAGGAAGCAATGACATTACCCATACTTACTTTTTGAGGCGGCTGAAATATAATATTTCAACTTACACAGACTTCATGGCTTCACAAGCTACACAGTTCTTAAAAGTAAGTACCTGTTTATTTCCTAATAAAACTTTTATTACTAAAACTTATTTCATATATCTTAATAAAAATGAACAAAATGCAGGAACTTCATGGACTTGGAGCTAGAAGAATTGGAATACTTGGTTTACCAAATGTAGGGTGTGTCCCCTTTGAAAGAACAATCAGAGGAGGACTTAAGAGAACATGTTCAGATGCTGACAATCAGGCTGCCATGTTGTTCAACAACAAGCTATCATCCCAAATAGATATTCTTGGGAAAAAATTTTCCTGATGCTAGACTTGTATACCTTGATATTTACAACCCATTATCGGATATGATTCAAAATCCCTCTAAATATGGTAATCAAACACATTTTAATTCCTAGAATGGTAGATGTTGTCACATAAATCCTTAAAACTAAGAAAATCTTTAAGCAAAAAAAGTCTCATGAAGTTGTCAAACTTAACATTTTTTTTATTACTTTGGTATGGTGGTTTAGGTTTTGAAGTAGCAGATAAAGGATGTTGTGGCACAGGAGATATTGAGGTAGGCTTTTTCTGTAACCCTGCCCTGAAGATATGTTCAAACAGATCAAGTTATGTATTTTGGGACAGTTTCCATCCTACAGAAAGGGCCTATAATATACTTTCATCTGAGGTGTTAGACAAAAATATCAACAAATTCTTCTGAGTTTTTTTTTTCTTGTACTCCTACTAATGGGAATATATATAATAAAAACTGATTTTTTTTTTCTATATAACTTCACTAATATTAGATACTTAAATACTTGTAACAAAAATTAAAAAGTTCTTAAAGTTGCTCACACATGTCGCATAATTAAGAGTGTCATACAAAAAGATAAAGGCTAATCAATCTTCTACGATTTTACTGTGACATCAATTACAAATGGCAATACTAACTCTTTGTTGTTGCTGAAAATAGATAATTGTTGTTAGTTATTGTAAAATAAAAAAGCAAAAATAAATAAACAAGATTTTTGATGGTGTGTTTGGTTTAAGTAAATTCAAAGAATAATTTATTTGACAAATTTGAAATTTTTTTAAACAAAATGAGTTGTTCATATGAAAAATATTAAAAGAAAATATTGGTTTAACTAAGTTTTAAGTGCTGATAAATTTTAGAATTTTCAATTGAGTCTTTATTTAAATTTTGGGGTCTATTGAGTTCTAAAAGTTTAAAAAAAGTAATTTGTCTCTATTTTACATTTTTCTATTAATTAAGCGACATGGTTATTATCTTATTCTGTCACATTACTTAAATGCTACATTTTTATTGTGTTGTAAGAGACATAATAAAGAGTATCGTCTCCAGAATTTACTCTATTAAATGGAAATTACTTTATAAATTATAAATTTATGAATTTATAATTATGTAATGTTTATAATTTTATAACTATATAACTATACAAGTCTATTATTCAATAATTCTACAAATCTATAATTTTATAATTTTGGAATTCTATAATCATATAATTCTATTTATATAACTTCATAGTTATATAATTATGTAATTCTAAAAATTTTATAATTACAATCTTTTATTCTTGTCATCATGGTCTAACAAAAGTATTATCAACATTTTAGTAAGGTGACAAACTAGCTACAAGTCACACACATAATTAACACAAAAATCAAAATTCTCAAATTTTTTCACAATTAACTAAGATAATATAATTAAAATTTACTAAAAAAAATTAAAACTTTACAACTATTACATGTCTCTATTCATATTATACACACTATAGTAAAATGAAAAAAAAAAATGAAGACACACAAAAGAGAAGTCCTCTTTATATAATAATATAGATAATATACATTAAAAAAAAGTTGTTAAATATTGTTTGATTATTTAAAATCGACTAATATTATTTTTTTAAATTTTAATTTAAAAGTCCATATTTTTAAAATAAAATTTTATATTAAAATAAGAGAAAGATAATGTATAAGCGATACACTATCTTATAATAATAAAAACACAATTCATTTACTATGAGATAACCCTTTAATAATATTTATTTGTTATTTAAATTTAAAAAAACTATAAATATATGTCATTACTTACTTTTAAAGTTTCTTATTAACTTGAGTATTGGAGAGTCTTTACATATGAACTTCTCACTTATTGTGATTTTGAACTCAATTACACAAAAAATCATGTCAACTCACCTTAGAGATTGTTCAACTAAATCCAATAAGAAAATTTGATGCCAAACATATGGTCTATGTAAAAATTTATCCTATCTCCACATTTTATGTGATCCTAACGTGATTTGATTACTCATTATTGTGATGGATGGTGAAGATAGTTTATCATTGTTAACAATCATCTCATTTGTGCTACCTTGAACATTTATGGTCAAAGTTTTGCAATGCTTTTCAGGATTTTCTATCTTGATACTCCATCTCTTTTCTACATATATATTTTTTATAATATAAAATTTTATTCAAAATTTGTGGATAATATTGTCAAAAAAGTTTTTTCCCTTTGCTTTGATAACACATGTCTCAATAAGTTCTACAAGTTTCAATAGTGATCACCCAAAGAAGAAGCAAGTTCAAGAGCACTCTAATCCAAAGGTTTGAGGTAAAATAGATTTGCAACTACTCAAAGTGAACATGAAAGGAGCATATGGCAATGTCCTTCAAAAGCAAGTTCGACAATTTTGCAATTGCCTTGCCAAGAGTCTTCACCATAATCCTGTTTTAATGGAGAAGTACCACATCCATCTTGTTGTCCATAAGGGTGACCACAAAAGTATGTACGGGTGACACCATTTCTTGCTTTCGTGTGGATCCACTCAAAGGCGATCAGGTTCAAGAACATGTACTTGGTGATGTCCTTCATGACTAGGGTTGGCAGTCGAAGCATGCCGCCACCGAGGGAGACATCACCGAGGTTGTGTGTATGCGGCTTTTCGTGCGTGATACCAAAGCTAAAAATAGGTTTTTGGTGTCTTAACCAAGAGGATTCACCATGCAAGCATAAAGTTGTATGGTTGGAGTAACACTATTCCATGGTAGCAAAAAGTTGTTACCCTAAATCTACTAAGATGGTATGCGTGCACACAACCTGCATGTAGTAAGTTGAACAAATTCCAACTTTACCCTTCCGTCAACCACTAAGCAAAACTTCAAGAACCACCTTAGTGGCTAAGTCAAGCCTCAATGCCAAGAGAAGATAACATAACTTCCTTATAATTGTGCATTTGGATGGCTAAGGTGGTGGATTTCCCTCTCTCTTGTCAAAACTTGGAGTTTTTCGACAATGAGGAAACAACTCAACTCTTGAGAACGAACTCGGAGACAAAGCTTTAATGAAATTCACAATGATGATAACTTACAAATCAGTCTCAATCACAACAACCACAAAATCCTCGATGCTTGTGAACACTAATAGACATATAAACGATTGGCCTTAAACAAAAGGTACGAGAAGAAACTCGAGTGAAAGAGGATTAAGTACAAGTGATATTCTCTGACACAGTGTTAGTGTCATGAAAGGGAATGTGAAATCATTTCAAATATTTGTATTATGAAATTTGTAGAAATAGTTTGAGGAAAACTCTAGCTAGGAAAGACAACGTTCTTAAGTTTGTCCAATTGTGACTCACTTATCTTTCCTTAGAGTCTACTTAATAAACTTTCAACAATATTTCCCTATACAAAACTTCTATGCATTGCGCAATTGGCAATATGAGTGGTTCTAATATCAATGTACGCCATACTTGATTAAAAGCCCAAAGACCATTACATTGTCGCATCCTCCCGTTTCACCAAAATCATCCTCATGCTTCCTCACCGGAAAAAGGAATCACTTGTTGCTAGAGCTCAACGAGACATCATGGATAAGGAAACACTTTGAAAAGGAGCACAATGAGGAAGATCTTTGACTTGATATGGACCTTATAGATGAAATGTGAGAATAAGCTCAAATACGAGAAAAAGTTGCAAAAAAGAAAGGAAAAAATAGTTGTACAATGGTACAATACACGAGTAAACAAATGATATTTTCACAAAGATGACCTAATGTGGCTATCACCTAAATGGGATGACCCTAATTGCATAAATGATGCACTCCAAAATGAAGTATACAAGCTTGAAGATCTTTGTGGCAAACTAATATCGAGAACATTTTATGTCATTCCTTTAAAATGAACTACATGTGATACATTTGAAGATATGTGTACTCTTTTTTCTTAGTCCAAATTTTATTCCTAAGTTAGATTTTGCTAGGTAAGGTTTCAATGAGACGCATCAAACGTTAACATTAATAAAATTCCTCCCTTTTACAATTGTTATATTATTTATTTTGCAATAACTCCTTGCAAAAATCTAGTAGAAATAAGAGAAAAATTTGTGACTACTCGATAAATCCGAGCATAATCATCTAAATATGTGACCACTTAGTAAATTTGAGCATGAGCGTCTAAATATGTGACTACTCGCTGAATTTGAGCATAAGCATCTTAACATGTGACTGCTCAGTAAATTTGGGCATGAGCATTCGAATATGTGACCACTCGGCAAATCCAACCACCTGAGAGTCTAAGTGTGGACTACTCGATAAATCTAAGCATGAGTGATGGAAACCATTCTGGGAATTTTATGAAGATTCATCCAGGGAGCATCAACTTAAGCTTGGGCTTTGAGAATGGAAGAAGAAGAAGGACTTATACACTTGTGGAAGATGTATTTTCAAGCTTGTTCTTACTTTCTCTTAAAGCCTTGGAAATATGTAATATAGTTCATTTTAAACTTTGTATTGGCCAAGAACATTGTCTAGCTTTGTTTAAAAGGTTTGATGTCCTTAAGAGTAGCTTAAAGCATCATCAGTGCCTTAATAAGATAGTTAGCATCTAAATAGGTTAAAAATGGGTTTCAAAATGGGTTTGAAAGGAGTTAGTTGCAAAGAGCCTTTGCATTTAATGTTTTGACTAAGTTAGTTACAAGCATAGGCTCCTTCATTTAATGATGGAGAAATGCTTGGAATAAGTTAGTTATAAGCATAAGGCTCCTCACATTTAACGTTTAGGCTCCTCTATTAAATGCTTTAGGCTCTCGTTTGTACTTTATCCTTTCTCCTTCACCTATAAAAGGAGAGACACCCTTTGTATATTTCTTAATACTTGATTGAATGTAAAGACATTTTGCTAAATTTGCAAATGTTCTCTTCGTGGATTCTCACCTAGGATATGTCTTCTACTAGACTTCTTTATTCTTTCTCCTTCAAGGTTGGCCAAACCTCCTGATGAAGGTTGAAAAACAATGATTTTCATATGTCAATTTGGACCAAATTACACCCTTTACTACTCAGAACGAGCTTAGAATCAAGCAAAACTCAATAAATGAGTCTGGAGAGAGTCAAAAGTTGTTTTGAGCTATTTTATGCTTATTTTGCATTGTTTTGTAGCTAATTTGAGAAAAGTGAGAATGGAGTTAAAGATACAGGTCGTTGACTCAAGAAGAGAGCAGAAAAATGAAGATTTGAATAGTCGACGCACTGCCCAGCAGCACTCTAAAACCACTGGGCGGTCCAGGACGAGAAGTAAGCATGGAAATGGGCATTGAGGGAAACCGCCGGGCGGCGGCGATTGCCGTCGGGCGGTGGCGGCAGGTTATGGGAAACCGCCGGGCGGCACACTTAAACCGCCCGGCGGTGGCATGTTGGACTTGGGCCTGATTTTGACGCGCTCCTCTCCTATAAATACCCCTACTATGATTTCAGAGTCATTCTTTTGACAGGGGAAGACGACCAGACCTAATTTTGCTTCTTTGGAGAGGATCTCTTGGATGCTTAGGCTCCTTTTCATCTTTTCTAGGGTTTGCTCTTTCATTCTTCTTCCATTTTTCATCTGGTTTCACCATGTCTATGGTGAACTAAACCCTATTGTTGTTGGGGAATTCAATGTAATCTTTTGATACTCTCTCTTATTGAAACTATTGATTATTTATATGGTCTCCATATGTTTTGATTGGTTATTGTTGGGTTATCATCTGTGCTTAAGGCTTTTATCGTTTAACTCATTCGGTATATCGTTGTTTGTCGTTATTGACATGGGACGTGCGGTAATGACATGAACTGGTGAGTAATCTCTTGATTCTGCAATACCACCTAGGGATAGGGGTAGGACGATCAATTGCGCTAACTTCTGTTTATAATGCGGTATTAATTACTAGGGGAGGCTAGGGATAGCAAGCCAGTAGTTAATATTAGGCCCTTTTCGCCGAGGGATCGGGTTAAGGGGAGGCTAAGAAAGTCGCATAACAATTGAATCAATCTAATAATCAAGGGTAGTATGTAAGAGAGAGTGGAATAGATGAAATTGTTAGTACCCAACAACATTCAATCATCCATTGTTTTCACTTGTCAATTGAATCAACATTTATTTTGAATGTTAATATTTTTGCTCTCAAACCCAATTTATAAATTTTAAGTTCTCAAGTCCTATTATTTTAATTCAAGCGAACGAGGAAGCCATACGAGTCTCTTGGGAAAACGATACTTGGTCTTACCATTTATATTACTTGTACGATTTGGTACACTTGGCAATCCGTCAACACCTCCTTAGAGGAATTATACTAGACCACACCATTCAAAGCACCATCTTCGTCTCTTCATCAAATTTGATTTCGCTACTACATCTCTTCCATGGAGTTCATCACTTTTGAAGGAGCTCTCTCAACCCGTATGGAGATCATCATTTGTTGAAGGAGCTTTCAGTCCATTCTCCATCAATAAGTATCCAAATATGTGACTACTCATTAAATCCAAGCATCAGCATCTAAATATGTGATTACTTGGTAAATCCGAGCATGAGTGTCTGAATATGTGACTACTCGATAAAATTTGAGCATGAGTGTTCAAATATGTACTATTCGATAAATCTAAACATGAGCATCTGAATATCTGATTATACAAGAGTCTAGAAGTTTTATCAATTCAGGAAAATCTGAGTACAAATTACGCATCCAAAAATGTGATAATATAAGAGTTTGAAAGCGTGACCAACTCAAGAAAATCGGAGTATGAATCAAGCGTCCAAAACTGTCAATATATAAGAGTCTAAAAAGATTCCAAACTCTCGAAAATCCTAATATAAATTAGACGTAAGAAATGTGACGATATAAGTATTTGAAAATTGTAAGCCTAAGTACAACTTGAACTTGAATATGAGTAGAAAATAACATGTCTATTTGCAATCGTTATTATTTTCTTAACTGAGAGGGCTTGGATCCACATTTACATTATTATATCTTTTGCAAATCCAAAAATATTTAAAAAACTAAGAATTCAAGCATGAGATCCATTTAATATATTAATTATTTAAAATAAGAGAAAGATAATATATAAGAGATATATAATCTTATACATGATATATAATCTTATACTTGATAAAAATAGGATCCATTTACAATAATAAAATTTATTAATAATATTTATCTATTATTTTTAAGACTAAAAAGACTATAAATATATTTCACCACGTAAAGTATAGTAATCTTATAATCATTTTCATTCACAAATACTCATCCCAAAATCCCAAAATCTATAGTGTAAGAAATATTTTTATAAATAGATTTTTCCGTTATTATGATTATAAGCTCAATCACCTACATCAAAGACCGCTTTTCCAAATAATAATAGAATTGATTGAACAGAAGTGCATATAAGATAATTACTAATTGCAAACTAAACTATACGGTAATTTATTAGATATGTTATTACGTAAACCAGCTTAACCATAATACACTCGCATTGTGAACTAACAACTAAAACTTTAGGCCAATTTGTTTCACTATTAATTAAATTTTTTAACGATTAGAAGCAAATTAATATTTTTATAAATTAATATATATTCCATTTAACCTATACTATCAATTTTTAGGATCAAATTAATACTATATTCTATTTTTATTCATTTTTAAGTTTTCCGATTTATATTTTGATCAATTAATTCCCAACCAAGTATATTTACTTTTATAGATATTTCCTAAGCATTACAATGAATTCTTATGTTAGATTGAACCATGTAGTTGATTGGCCGACATACAGATATATTTAGGAAAATTATTCAGTTTAAAAATTATTTTCTTTATTCCAAAATAATTATAGTTCAAAGTTTCTTTTTCAAGAAAACTATCCCTTTTAATAATTGTGTTACTTTTATATGCTGCAAATATAAACATGAATGTAATTTATTTTAGGGTGGCAAATTATTGGAATAGAAAATAAATATTTCATCAAAATTGAGAATAAAGTTAATTTATTATTTTAAAAGACTAAAATTGCAATAATTAGGCTTTGGTCTATTATAATGCAATATAGGATTCTTACGATAAATATCATAAACCTTCTTATTTTGAGTATTTGTTTGCTTGGCCTGAAATAAAGGACGATTATGATATTGTTTTAGAAAATATTTGTTAGACTATTGGTAATAGAGAAAAGATGAACTTTTGGAATGACTTCTGGTGTTGTTCCACATGTATTTCAATTCTTGCAGGAGTTTCTTTTGATAACAGGTTAAATCTTTATGCTAAAGTTTCTAAGTCTGGAATAATAATGTTTTGTTGTTGCCTCCTTTTTTATGTGAAATATTTGACCTACCAAATATACATAATCTTAGTATTACCCAATAGGATGATGACATTTCAAATTGGATGCTGGAAGAATTTGAAATTTTGAATCAAAAGGTTGCTACAAGGTTTTTTTTTTTTTCTTTTTTTTTTTCAAATTCTGTTCTAAGGGATTGGAGAAGATCAATTTGGTCTTCTTCTCTAAAACATTAGTTTTGTGGAAGCTGTATTACACCAAAAACTGCCTTAGGATGTTCTCTAAAACATTCTTTTATACAAATTGTTTTTAAGTTTAACTTAAAAGTTGTTCTTTAATAGAAACTTTGTCTTGTATATCTTGAACAATAATATTTTTTATGTAATGACAAATGATCATATTTTATAATGTTATCTTATTTGAGATGGCAAAATACATAATGATATCAAAGTATTAGAATAGATTCTGTTAGCATCTTAAGATGTTACACTTAGGAACAATAGAAAGTTTAAGAAGAGGATATTATCATGCTTGTCATATTAAACACCATTCAAAGAGTCCTCAAATTTCCATACCATTCAGAATATCTTTTACACCCGTTATCAAACAGACCCTCTCATCTCCATGTGTTACCATAACACAAGGTGCAAGGGATACAAAGAACAATACCATTAATCAAACTTTATTATTCACTTAGACATTGCAATAAAACTCATGGAAGTTGCTTTTAGCCTGAAAGTAAACTTTAGACAGTTTGTTTGTCAAGGAACTCAATGATGAGCTGGTTCACCTTCTCTGGGATTTGTTCATGCACAAAATGGCTTCCTTCTGGAATATATGTGATTTCCAAGTCAGGAACAAAGTTTTTCACCGCCCCACTTCGAATATAGTCCTCCATGCCTGGAAACTTGAACACATAATCTTTCTCACCCACAATCAGAAGTGATGGAACACTCACTTTTACATCACTTAAGCCAGCATCCACATTGATACTCCTGAATGCATCATAAGTACTCATCTTTACCCTCAAGACTATTTATAACAGTTTTAAGGAGTGAACAAAATACTAGGTTTCACAGACATCATATTTGTCTTTTGACATTTTCAAAAATAGCGGATTTGATCAGCAACAATCATTAGTTAATTTACTTTTTCACTTTGTGAAAAAGCAGCTAGTCCTGGATTCTATCCATTAGCCTTTTATCAATCAATTTGTTTCAGAAGTTTAATGTGTATAAGTTAACTTGGCAGCTAACACGGTGTCCTAAATTGATTGCTATGATAATATTATGGACCAAACCAACCTATGATGTTAAGATTAGGGATTAAATCAATTGAAGTTATTAAGATCAAACAAAAGGATTTAGGAATCAAACTAACTGGAAGGTTAAAATGGTGTTATGGTCTACAAATAACCTTAGCCCTAGTTTAGGGAAAATAAAAACAATTGAGCAGCATTTCAATTTAAAAGGGAGAAATGAGTTTTCTTTACCTATAAGGAACCTGCAATGCATATCTGAATCCAGATTTTTCATATAAAGATGCATAGGTTGCAAGATCTTCTTCAGATAACCATGGAGGTAGGGGAGTAGATGGGTCAAACAAGTCCATGATTTCTTGATCATCAGCAGCAATTGGAATCTCACTTCTGGAAAAGAGAGTGTAGATGTTTCTTATCACAGATTTCACAGGAAATCGGCCAAAATCTGCTTCTGCCCTCCCAGGCTCCTGAATTGGAATTGGAATCAATGAACAAATTACCACTAAACATCCCAATGAATATAAAAACACTGATCTTTATACCTTCACAATCTCTCTATATATGTAAAGATTAAGATGAGCAGTTTTTATATATAGAGACCAAAAGACTAATTAAACTATATAAAATCTATGATGCAAGATGGAATTTGTACCCGCCACCTAGTAATATAAAACCCTTTGGGGAGCAGAAGGTGACCCTCCACTGCAGAGGGACCTGGAAGCATGAAAGGAATGCCTAAACTTATGATACCAGCAACTCTTTCTGGGTGCACTGCAGTTGTAAGATGTCCTGGGATGGCACCAAAGTCCTTACCAACTAGAAAAGCCTGGTATAAACAACGAAATTCATATGCAATTATGGATAGATATTAGACTCAGACTCAGTTGCTCTCTGTAAAAATTATTATATTATCAAATGAATCTTCGTCTGAGTATAGTTTATTTACAGAATTTCCAAGTATGAATGCAGGTATTAAAATTATACTTTCTAGTCTTGTTCATTTTAGCATAATATATATATAACACATTTTACAATTTCAAAGTTTCTAAAATGATTTATGATTAAGGTAAGAAATTTCTACATATTAGATCTGCATATAGGCGATCTAAACCCAAGAGGGTCTCATTTCTAGAATTTATTGACATATACTTTTGCACTCTAGAAACCTATACACATTGATAAAGTCATGAAAATGTATTGCAACATATCTATCTCCTTACCTTGGTGATGCCTAAAGCATCCAAAAGACCCACAATTTCATGAACTAGGTCATACATGGTTTCCTTTTCTGGCTCAGCTGGTTGCTGAGAGAGTCCATAGCCTCTGAAATCAAAGGCAATAGCTCTATAACCAGCGTTTGCCACAGCAATCATCTGGTGCCTCCATGTGTACCAGATCTCTGGGAATCCATGTAAGAATAGCACTGCCTTGGACCCTTCACAGACATAAAAATTATTAATTTTAAGAAGATGCAAATGAGTATTAGACAGTATTTGAGGAGGGTTTTGAAGGAATTAGCGTACCAGTTCCAATCTCTGCCACGTGCAGCTTCAATCCCTTCACTTCCACTTCACTGTGCTGGATCTTCTCCATCATACAAGGACGCCTTTACTGCAATTCAACAACACTGTCTCAGAAAAACACTGGAACATCAAAGAGTGAGGAAACGGATGAAAGTAAAAGGAACACAATGAAGTGTCGAATATAAAGATCATCAGATAGTTTAGTTGAGGAAAATTTGTAGGAGTTATTATACATTTAATTTTTCATCTACCTTATTTCAATCTCATTTTTTTTTAACTTTTTGTTATTGTTTTATCACATTTTTTATATCTATCAGATTTTATTTGTCTCTTCTCTCTCAACCATCTATACTTTGTATTCATCATTTTCCAGTTTGAAATGAGAATATTATTGCAAGAGAAAGGATGCACATAATCTTAGAATAAATAGAATGAATTTTATAACTCAAATAGATAGATAGATAAGATAGAAATTTAGATGTTTCATTTAATCATAAGTATTACATATAGATAGATTCCTCTGAATGGTGTGGATTGAAATAAGGATTTTGAAAAAAGAATGTAAAATTGTATCCCATGTTTTCATATGTAGAGGTTAGAGAGGAAGAAGATAAAGTTCAATATAAAAGAAAAACATTGAAGGTGTAAGTAGTTGAGATTTATACGCAAATAACACAACATTTAATGTGTGGTAGCAATTTAGAGAATAAAAAATGGGATGTTAATTGGTGTAATGTTGTATTGGACAGAGTTTGGTGAGCTTTTTAATGAGGAAAGTCTGAGGCAGGACAGTGTTGAAAAAAGTATTTTGCATGTTCGTTGCTCATTATTTTATTCAGCTCTGTAAAAAAATCATCGTCACTTACTGAATCTTTTGTTAGCTTCTTTTGTAAATCTTTTTCTGCTTTTTGTTTGTTTAATGATTATCATATCCACTCATACACCTGCCTTTAAGTTATTTTAGAACTTACCTGTGTTTTGTCCAATTGCAGAGAATTAATTACTACATTTATCCTTAATTACTAAACCATAAGTAATTACTCATAATGAAGAAACTGAAGCATACATGCTCTTTGATATCTTAAGATTATCACAATTCAGAAACCCGAGTTGAATACAATATAATGTGTCAAAGAATCATCGTAATTACATTCCTCATCGATACATTGTAATAGGCACTATAGTTTGTCTCAGAACATACTTGTGGAGACATGATCATCTCCACCAAAAATCTTCTTCAGTATACAATGCTATAATAGACTTTAATGCAAATTAAAAAAAGAAAACAAGAATAATTGTACAACTAGGGAAAGTTTAGAATGCATTATATCTTCATCACTTCATACTCCTTGTGTTCCCCATCCCTACTCACACATCTCAATTTTTCTGGTAGCAGAAGATCATATTCATATCTGTTATGTCCTCCCCATAATAGAAGTAGCATGTGATGCATAGAGCCTTAGACATAACAGGTGGAAGATGAGAGTAACTACGGAATGATTAATCAATTAATTTGTTAAATCAGTTTTGTTCTGCACAAGTTGTTCAACATCTCCTAACTCCATTTCTTTCTCTTGAATCTCATACTCATTCTGAAACATCATCTCTATCTGCTCCAATGACTTCCCTTTAGTTTCAGGAACCAGTGTGATGGCAAAGGCAACGGCAAGAGCAGAAATAGCAGAAAACAGAAAGAATGTTCCAGCAACACTGATTGCCTCAGACACTGAAAGAAAAGACATGGCCACAAGGCCACTGCAGACTCTATTAGCGACAGCTCCAAGTGCAGATGCTTGAGCACGCACGCGCAAAGGGAAGATTTCAGATGTCAAAACCCAACACACAGGGCCTAGTCCAACAGAAAAGAATGCCACATTCCCACAAACAAAAAGAATAGCCAATGCAATTACAAATGATCCTTTTCCAAACAGAGCAAGTGTAGCACCCGTGCAGAACAAACACACTGTCATCCCAATTGTGCTTATCATGAGAAGTGGCTTCCTACCTAGTTTGTCTATGAGAATGATTGCTACCAAAATGAAAATAGTCTTTGTTAAGCCTACAGCAACAGTAGCAGCTAGAAGTTTTGAATTGTCTTCAATCCCAGCTGCTTGGAAAATTTCAGGACTGTAATAAACGATTGCATCAATTCCTGAGATCTGTTGGAAACACTGAATTCCAAGTCCAGTGATCAGCATTCGGCGAAGAGGAGGAGAAGGAAAAAGGAGTTCACGCCACACAGGTTTCTCCTCATACTTGTCAGAATTAGAAAATCCAGCAGCTTGTTGTATTTCTGCAAGCCTCTCCTCCACTTCTTTCTCATCTTCATTTGTTTTCAACAGCACTGATCTTGCTTCTTCAACTCGGTTCTGCATTACCAACCATCTTGGTGACTCAGGAATAACGAAAAGCGCAAAACCAATGAACACGGAAGGCAGAATTCCCACTGCAAGCATTACTCTCCAGCTTGTGTGCACTGAAAGGCCAGAAAACGCATAATTTGACACATAACCAAGCATAATTCCAGCATTTATAAAAATCTCTGGAAAGGTAGTAAGAGAGCCTCTATTCAGGTTTGGTGATATCTCAGCAATGTATATAGGGGAGATCATAACTCCAAATCCTATTCCAATCCCAGCTAGAAATCTTCCAATCATTAGTATTGCATACGAAGGAGCAAGAGTCATTGTGAGTCCACCCATTTGGAAGACAACTGCAGCTAAGGCCATCGTCCATTTTCTACCAATAATATCTGATGTTCTTCCACCACCAAGGCTACCAAATAGTGAAATAATACTAAGAATACCAACCAAAAACTCTACTTGAACCTCAGATATATTCAGATCTTCTTTTATAAATATGACGGCTCCACTCATGACACCTACATCTGCAGAAACAAAAATTATCAAAATAAATCACATGAACTTCTAGACTATCCAAAATAGCCCGGAATTAGAATTCAAGATCAAATTAATTGCACCCACAATAGATTGATTAAATATTCTTGCACTAACACTGCCATCATTCAATCATAGTCAGAACTGTCATCTGTGGAAAGTTTGTTAATTAAAACGATAACAGCCTTAGAAGTTACAGACGTAAACTCATGGGTAAAAATATGCAGTTGACTTCTCACAATTGCCAGCTTTGAACCCAAAGCTCGGTAGATCTGTTTCATAGATACTAGAAATGCAAAGGTAAATCACAGAACTATGGACAAGATGGGGATTGAATGGATTATCTAAAACCCATCACCGACACAGTAAACAGGATAGTCAAAGGAAAATGCAGCAACGAAATCAAACCGTGTCCACAAAACTGACCAAAACAGATAATTTTCAAGCATACCATAGCCAAGAAGGACATTGTTTAGAGAAGCAAAGATGGCACAGGCAAGAACATATTTCCTGGTACTGCTCCTCCTTTCTTGTTGTTGCTGTTGCATCAGAACATCGTCGTTGTCCTCAGGAAGTTCAGAGTTCATCCTCTTATACTTGTTCTTTGCTCCCAAGGGGATTGCAGACAACCCCATTTCTCCATTCCCGTTTTCTTGGAACCCCATCTCCTTGATTCGGATCCCAATTGGATAGTGTGTGCTATTTGATGTTCAAACTTGAAAACTGTCTCAAGTTGCAAGCTTTAAGTTGGAGGGGTGCTGTTTTTGGTTGGACTGTCATAAGACATAAGGGGTACTCACCAAAGTCATGACCATAGATTTGGCCTCTGGATCTGAAGCTCAAACTGAAACCGAAACTGAAAGAACAAAAGAATAACCTCCCGAAATTGAAGGGTAGGACTAGATATTCGACAAGAGGGACCAACCCCTTTTTGTCACGCAAGCAACTTCCAATCTCAAGCAACCCAACTTGCAAAGTTTCTTCTATATTTATTCCATGCATCACAATTCACAAGGATTTCAGGATTTGACCCCCCACTTTATCAAGCTTAAATGGCGCTTTCCGCGCAACAAATATGTTTGTAACTTTCTATGATGTATTCAAGTTTATTATTTTTATTTCAGAAAAATATATAAATATATTTTAGACTTTTAATGCTTATTTTTAAAGAAAATTGACAAAAAAATAACACTTTAGATGTAGGAACTTGACATTTTCTGATTTTGGCATCATGGTAGACTTTTCTCAATTGGCTTGAATTTTTGTTCCTTGATAGCATATAACTTTTCATTATATAAATTATAAAACATTAAAACAAAAAATAAAAAATAAAGTTCACAATTGGAGGGGAAAATGACAAATTGAACTATATTGTGATAGTGGGAAGAGAAGAAGAAATTGTTTTAATTTAGAAGGTGTCGTGGAATGTATTCATTAAATAGTATAAAATTCAAGGAGAAAAAAAGAGATTATGAAATTTTGAGTAATTTATCATGTATACATATAATAATTGTTTATTAAATTTAAGAATAACAATACATTTTTAATATATTTTAATTCGTTAAATTTTATTGAGAATTATAAGTAATGAAAAATATTAATAAATTGTGAGATTCTAAATTTTATAATTTTAAAAAATTTAATTGATAATAAAATACTAAAAAAAATGGTGACAAGAATGATTTCAAAATATTTCTATTATTGATCTTTGTTGTGAAGAAACTTTCTCTAACCAAGGACGCGTGGTTTCATATATATTACTTTGAACAATTCTAACAATATCAAAAGGAAGAAAGTATGGTTTGGTTGAAGATTTTTTGTTTTTCAAGATAGGTTTCTAGGCTTCTAAAAGTCTTGATGAAGATATTTGACTTTTTGCTTAGAATAAATAATCTTGAAGAAAAATTCTGAGTTATGAGAACTTAGGACTTGTACAATACTTTTGGTCCATTTTTTCGGCTAAAGAAATTATTTTGTGAGATGTTAAGGTTCTAATGTAATGTAAGATCACATTACTAATAATCTGCCAAAAAATATTTATTCACTTAAAATTTATTTATTCATTCTAAAAGTATGGTTTGTAAATAAACACATCAACAATATGAAACTATAGAATTAGGCCAATTAGCATAAACCAAGTATTGTTGACTTCACTAGACAACTTAATTTATAGGATTATATTTCTTTTATATCGTCATCCCATCACCAAATAAAAAACTATGTATAACTAAAAGAAATATCAAAACTATATATTTAGTTATTTACATATCTTAAGAATTCATTTGTGGAACCTTTATTATATAATAAAAGAATAAGATAAAATAAAGAAACAAGATGATAAGATATATAATAAGAAGATATTAGTATATAATTATATTTAATGTTTGATACACATAAAATAATAAGCTGAAAAAAATT
Organism: Vigna radiata var. radiata; assembly: GCF_000741045.1. Classification (NCBI taxonomy): domain Eukaryota; kingdom Viridiplantae; phylum Streptophyta; class Magnoliopsida; order Fabales; family Fabaceae; genus Vigna; species Vigna radiata. Next base: position 10,965,704 of record NC_028352.1, on the reverse strand, counting down.
AAGATATAATATAAATTATATTTAAATGATAACTTTTTTATCAAATTATATATAATTTTTTTAATAAAAATTTAATTTAAATTTAAAATTTTATAAATCATGAAAGTTGTTGAAAAATAAATTTTAAATAAACTATGTAATATTACGTTTTATTTATATAACTGTTTTTTAAATTATAAAAATATAAGATTTTAAAATTATAATTATAATTATTAATACATATAAGATAATATGTTATATTATATATACATAAAATATTGTTACTATTTAATAATTCCATCTGTTTTATAAGAAAATTTTTATATAAATCATTCTATTTCTTCAAGATTGTTTTTAATTTATATTTATATTTAATGTTCTAGGTATATAGAAACATAATTAAGCATATGCAAATATACTTGTAAACATGAATGTATGAGTCACAAAGAGAAATGTACCTTGTGTCTTTTATTGATGGATAAGTTTTATTGAATGTAATGTTTTATGAATTAATGCTAATTATTCTTCTAACTATTTTTTATTCATGGTAAGACAGATGGTCATCATTCTATGATAATGCATAGTTAAACGTATAGTTTTATTCTCTACATATAAAGATGAAAAGTGATCTAAAAATCATGCTACAAACATAAGTTTTACTTTTTTTTATATCATCTACTTAGAATATAATTAGTACTAACATATGTTTCCAATTTAATTAGAGTTTTGGATAACATCAACCCAAATTCAAATAATCTATCCAAAAGTTGCAACTCTTTTCATTTGTAACTTATTCATTTTAGATGAACTTAATATATGATAATTTTATTTGCCATATTTAGTATAATGAGTAAAAAGATTCATGGAAATGTACCTATTACATAATGTTTTAGATGAAAACCATCATTAGAGTATGAATTAGAGAGAATTGAATAAAGGTAATAATATATATCTTTTACATTTTAGAAATCATATCAAAGTTTAAACATTAATATAAATACATAATGAAGTTGTGTTATTTTTTCATAACAAATGAGATAATGAAGAAAATAAGATAAAAATAAACAAAATATCTACTTAAAAGATAAAGTTAGAACCCGCTATAAATTGAAGATTTTCTAGAACAAAATTTTGATTATGAAAGTTTAGACTTTGTGCTTGAGTTTTATAGTTTTAGTAATAATTACATTTTGTATTAATAGTTTAAGTTCTGAAATATAACTAGTGTTGGAAAGTTTTCTTGGCTATATCGTGATATTATCTGCTTTTTAAGTTTTAGTCAATTGTAAATATAATTTTTTTAAATAAAAACAACGGTTGAGATTTGTTAATGTACTAATATAGTTTGAAATTACATTATGACGTCAATGTGATGTAAAACTGGTCGTTAAAAAACTTGAATTATGATGTAATTAACGTTGAAGAATGTTGTTTTTCTATTCCACCGTTAATTTAACTTACTGAATATAACGTGGAACATTTCATTAACCTCAAAAGAAAAAATAACAGATATTTTTATATTACATAAAAAACAAAATGTTTTAGAAGAAAATGAACGATGAAGACTAAGAATAAATAGAAAGAAAGAATTAGATACCTTCAGAGTTAAAAAATTTATTTATTTTAATTTCTTATAAATGTGTATATACGTAATTCTTTAACAGGGAGATACATAAAAGTTAATTTTTTTTATTTAATACTTTTTTATTTGGTATCTCTGTATATTTATATTTTTGGAATTTAAAATTATTATTAAAAGTAAATTTTGCAAACAATATATCGAACAAGGAATCTCTTATATAATTAAACTTGGAGAGTTACAATAGTAAATAATTTGAAATATAAAAGATAAAAATGTTATAAGATTTTAAAAACTGAGGTAAAAAGCAATACCAGGTTGTCGGCGGACTGTAATCTAATAAGCACCGACAGCAATGGCTGGAATGAAAACGTGTTTATTAAAACGGTCACGTCTCACTGTTTGCAACTTAATAAAATATATTTGACTTTAATGATGCATTTAAACGACAATTTTCTGCTCCTCCCTCTTTTTACTGATATAAAAACCCTCTAATGAACGAAACATTGATTTTAAACCCTCTAATGAATGAAACATTGATTTTAAAGCTCTGCTTCTTGTCTTCAAAGTTTAAGAGGTAATTTTCTTAACATTGTTCTTTTCCTTTATATTTTATTTATACAGTTCTTTTGTATTTAGACGTATAAACATATATTATTGTCTCCTTGTCATGATTTTTCTTAAAAATGTTTATGTCCATATCTCTTATAACCAATTTAATAAATTATTTTATTGTTATTCATGTTCTTTTTTATAAGAATAACTAATGGATACAAGTTTGAATCTTAAATTAGGTCTTGAATTTGATAACGTAGAAGATGTATGGAAGTTTTGGCTTAATTATGGTGATAGTAAAAGTTAGTAGATACTGCTTTGATATTTGGGAAACAACATATGGTATTCGATATACGATATACGGTACTTGATAGACGGTACTCGGTAAGAGGTATTTAGTATGCGATGTTTGGAATGTGAAACATTTCATTCAAGAATATGTTGATCTTTGTGAGTAATATTAATTTTTGCTAGATTCAGTCTTTGGCAGTCAGCATGTAGGATATGTTGTGCAACCAATTGTCTTAAGAGGTCAATGTTGATAACGCCAAAAGGTCTTCTTTCATATACAATACACGAGTCTCCTAGTCTTTTCATGTTTTGAAGGTATGCAAAGTGTTTTACTAAAAGAACGACAATTGATCCTTAGTTGACTTGTAAAAGTATGATGTCTACATTCGACGATAGTTGGTCTTACATGGTTTTGTAAAGAGAATTTTTATCTTTAGTTGTAACCTTACAAGTATAATAGCCCCAGTCTCGAGGAGGATAAACGAAGATGTTTGAATTATGTGATGTGAGATTTAACAAGATGTGAGTGGGAGGAGTAAGTGTGGTGTAGAAATCAAAGCAATATTTAAGAAGCGTGAGATTAGTTTGAGAAAGAGGAGTTGCCTTGAAGGGAAAGAATGGTGTGGAAGTCGAAGCTTTGCCTTGAGAGGGATAGGAGTGACGTCATTTCATGAGTTGATTTTAAATGAGTTTTGGCCCATTAGGGCAAATGGTGAACCATCACTAGGACATTATATATAGGAGTGTTAGATGCCTAAATCTTTCTATAAAGCTTCTCATATAGTCGTTTTGAGGTCATGTTTGTGTGATAAAAGTGTAGCTTCATAAAGGTCAAGAGATTGTCAAGTTTAGAGGTATGTCATAATCTAGTAGTCAGAGTAGTGTCTACATTTGGCTGTCAATATTATCGGATGCCACCTCATCTCTAGGTCTAGATGTAAGCATGGAAGTAATAATATAAAATAGGGAGAATATCTTCAAGAGGAACATCTGGAGTCCAAGTGGCGGAGGAAGGGGGTACAAGTTTGTAGATCCCATTGTTAAGACCTATTTTCCCTATTTTAGATGGTCTAGGATCTTGAACTCATGGTTGCAAACCATATATGTCTTCAATAGAGGGGTGTCAAAGGATATTGTTTGTCTTAGGAGGGTGTGTGCCATTAAAAGTGTTTGTCATGGCCGATAGAGTTATGAAGATGAGTTATATATATATATATGTGTGTGTGTGTGTGTGTGTGTGTGTGTGTGTGTGTGTGTGTGTATGTATATATATATGACCCTTTTTGCACAATTACACGTCTGGATTTCGTTCGATGAATTTACCATGGTTGTTCTCATGTTGTTGAATGTAGCACCGACACAGCTACATCTTAACGGTTGGAGTTGCATCCACACTTTTATGTTAATTTGTGAAGTGTTGTACCTTTCCCTATCTCTTAAGTGTTTCCTTTACTTTTACTACACGTGGTCGAGGGATCTAGCTATGTGGATGTCTTTGATCAAGATGTACCCACAATACTTGGTCATGTTTGTGTTTGGCGGGTTCTGGGACTTCCTGAGCGGAGGGATTTGGTCTGCCTAAAGTGTTTCCTCAAACACTCATGACCTAGGGGCATTAAGAAAGTATAGTGCGAGAATCAGGCGGGCTTGGGTTCTTTTAGCTAGGGGCCGCACTTCGTACTCGAATCCTGATTATTACCCTTCCTTTTAGCTTGCATTTTCTCGACCTTTACTTGCTTTGATATTCCTTAACTTTCTCCAAATGCATGAACTCAAGAAGCTTTAGCCTCGTGTCTTCCATACTAATTGGTGGTGTCATGCATAATTCCCATGTGTCACCTATCATGCCTTAGTTTAACAGGTCAAATTAACAACTCTTGTATGTTGTGTATGATGCTGCAATTGAACAACTCTCATGTACTGCTTAGCTTACCTATTCTTATATTAGTATGTTGCCTACCTTATTGGGCCCCAAATGAATAAAGTGAATCTTTTCCAACAGTCATTGAGGGCATTGTACAAAAACAAGGTTACGCTTGTCTGCATATACATCAAAAAAGAAAATACAAGTTATAAAAGGTTAAAGGAAAGAGACGAGTACTGAATGAAAGAAAACATCCTAGTAACCATTCATCATTCACGTTTAGTCAGACCTTGCATCCCATCATTCAAACATAATTGTTGTTATGCTCCTAGAGATTTAGGGGCTACTATACCTATAGGGTTGTTGCTAAAGATGCAAATTTTCTTTGTTTTTCTTTGCTTTTGCTCTACAATAAAGAACAATGACGAAATACCTACTATTGATATCAAGTTTCATAAGTCAACTAACGACCAACTATTGTTATTTTATTGAAATCTTTCACATGCCTTCAAGTTATGAAAATATTAGGGACTGATGTAATGTACATGATAAATTATTACAGGTAAACTACCCGACCACAAGTTAAATTGTTCTACCCAGCTACAAGTCGACTTGTTGCTACCAGGCCATAAGTCGACTTGTTCTTAACCAGACATAAGCCATCCTATTTTTATTCGACCATAACTCTTTAAGTTAGCATAATTTGGATCAAAGATAAATGGATCAATGGGTCACTAATTATCCTATAAGTAGCACAATCATTTAGATAAATAATTTACATCCATTATTATAGCATTAATTGTTATCTGATGCATCTAACTAACTTGAACGTAAGAGTCTCTCCTACAAATACAAATTCATTTATTTGTAGAAGGATAAGTAAAAAAAATATATATATATTTAAGAAAAAAAGTTAAAGAAGTGTATAAAATATACTTAACTCCGAAATTACAATTTATATCATTTGTTTTTCTTCCTCATTCTAACTTATATTATGAGAAAGGAAATATAATGATGAGCTTATTTGTAAAGAATAGTACTTGAATAAGCAATTTGATAATTTTTCAGGTGTGTGTATTAGGTAATGTTTTAGATTGGAACAAATGTTGGCGTGGCTTTAGATATAACTAAAGAGACATGAAGTGTACCATTATTCAAATTGCAGGGCTTGTTACAGTGAAATCATGCTGCATTATAATAAAATGAAAGGGGACGAGTGAATAACAAAAACCAATTTAACAAGTATTGCATGCATGTATTTATAAAATTAAAAAAATGTTAAACCAATTATTAAATTTTCACTATAGTAAATACAAAATATTAATATTTAAACCTTTTAAAATTTCAAAAAAAATATTCTACTTAATAAAAATTATTTTAATTTTGATTTATAAACAATTTATTAATCAGTAGTACAAATTAAATATTCATTAACGAAATCATAACAAAAGCGATATTTATTTAAATAATGACGTAAAAACAAGTTAATGTTAATTCAAAATTTTATTTAATAAAATAGATATTGTAGCATATTATATATATATATATATATATATATATATATATATATATATATATATATATATATATATATATATATATATA
>NC_028352.1:10953568-10959586 GCF_000741045.1 Vigna radiata var. radiata | reverse complement strand
TTTATATATATATATATATATATATATATATATATATATATTATGTATGTATATATATATATTATGTATGTATGTATATATTATGTATGTATGTATATATTATATGTCACACTTGTACATTGACTTCTAACAACGTGAGAGCCAATTATGGCAAAGAACTTGGCAAATCATTCATAAACAATAGTTTCATTTAAAAAAAGAAGAAGAGTATAATAACTTCATTTAAAAATAAAACATAAACGACAGTTTGATTTAAATTGCGAATCATGCTCCAGCATTATCAGCTCTACTTTTTCATTAAAAAAAATTGGAAAGTATTATCATTTAATTTTAATACATTAAAATATGTATTAATTTTTATATCATAATTCAATATTATTTAAGTAATTCTAACCTAAATGCACTTAGCCAGACTGTGAATGTCTACAGTTGTGCATGGAGTACACTGTTCACAACATAATCTAATGGCCAAAAACCTTGTGCGAATATTTCTAATATTTTATAATATTAATTCTTTGTGACCATAATCTAATTTAACATAAAATAATTTTTGAAAAAAAAAATATCTCCACAAATTAACTGCACTCAAAGAACACATATTTTGTATTATTGTCAAACACTCAAGAACATTGAAAAGCATACAGATAAATTATGTGTATGCTAAAATGATAAATTAGCATGATAAATACAATGTAATAGCTTAAAATTATACTAGCTAATCTATAATGAAGAAGGATTTAATTCCTCTAAACAACAGGACAAAAACCTATGAGTGACAGTTTTTAAACAAAAATAAAATTAAAATCAATATTTTAAGTTTTAATAATTTCATAAATTATAAGTAAATATAATATGATTTATAAATAGTTAAGTCTTAATTAATCCTTTCCTATTTTGATCTCATCTTTTATTTATTTTTCATACAATAATTTTTTTTATTAGGAAATGGTCATTTCAAATTAATTTTCCTATTTTAATAAGGATTAAATATGTTTTTAGTCCCTATACTTTGGGGCGATTTTGATTTTAATCACTCTTTCAAACTAAGGTACAATTTAGTCCTTCAACTTTAGAAAACTCTGGTTTTAGTCCTTTTTACCAAATTCTTTTAACTTTATTTGTTGTTTCAAACGCGTTTCTCAGTTAACATTGAAGCAAAAATGTGTCAAACAGTAAATATGTGTTAAATATGTTTGAAACAACAAATAAAGTTAAAAAAATTTGGTAAAAAGGACAAAAACCAGAGTTTTCTAGAGTTGAAGGACTAAATTGTACCTTAGTTTTAAAGAGGGACTAAAACAAAAATCGCCCCAAAATATAAGGACTAAAAACATATTTAATCCTTTTAATAATCTAAATATTCAGGAATTTTCTATTTAGTCCTTTATTTAGAGGGATCCCAACTCTTTATTCAAGATGATCAAATACAAACTTGTGATATTAAAATTATCGAAAATAAAAATCTCAAAGGGACTAAGAAAAAGGCGAAAAAAGTAGATAAAAATAATTTAGTAAAGAAAATAATAGGTAAAAGGATCACTTGAAAAAAATTAAAAAGAAGGGGCGAAACAAAACCTTACAAAAGTTTTAAAATTTTAAAAATTTAAATGGATATGCTCTATCATATCTCACACATAAATTTTCAATCAATAATTATCACTTTGCAATTTTTCTATAAAATACCATATATTTTACGGTTTAGGAGCCTAAATTCACGTTTAGTGTTTAATCTCAAGTATTATTATTTAAACTAAAAAAAGAAGGACCTAACTAAAGTTCCAATATTTTAAAACAAACCTAGGAAATCAAAGACTCAAAAGCTCAAACTTTTAAATGCTAATGGTTTTTAATATGAAGATCTAATTAAATAGAAATTCAAACACAGATTTGGTATAATTTTTACTTGTCTCTTGCTCAGAATTTCAGATTTCATTTTCAACCTTGTTCTTGGCTCACCATGTCATGATTTTAAACTAGTATTTATAACTTACGACCAGTGCCATATAACTATATAGAAACTACACAATATCACACTCAAGAAAGTTTGTGTATAACTTAAGTGAGAAATATGTTATCCTCAATATAAAATAAGAGAAAATTCATGATTCAATTTAGAGATGTTAAAATAGATGTATAAGTTTTTTTGTTGTGTCAAGGTCTTTTTAAAACTAATGAAATTATGTTATTATTTAACAGGCTCTTGATATTAAGTGTAGAAATTAAAGGGATCAGATAATAAGTGATACAATAAATTCAAATCTTGATAAAAAGAAATTGTTAATGATTTTAAAACATTATGATGATAATAGAATTTAAATTTAATTTAACCTAATCTTATGAAAGCATAGTAAAATTTATTAATATTATTAATCAATGATTAAAACTTAATCAAAGAGAAAAATTTAATATAATTGATTATTATTAATCACTTATCCACAATGCAAGAAACACTTTCAAAATTACCTAATATACTTTGGTTTCAAGAAAAACAAAAATTTTCAAAATGCGGTGATATTTTTGAATTCTTTTTATACAACTATAAGCTTTGGTTCTAAAATAACTGAAGTCTATACTGGTAAATGTTTTGGTTCTTTAAATAACAAAATCTCATACTAGTATAGACTTTGGTTATGTAAAGAACCAAAGTCTATATTTTTGCAAATAATATAAAAAATGTCTATACTTTTTTAACTCATTTTGACAACTATAAGTAGCATTCGACTCATAGAGAAAGATGTTAGGGTGGTAAGATTCAAATGAGGCTTCACAAAGTAGACAATATCATATGAAAGGGGATCATTCTTATGGAACCAGTGAAGTTAACCTTGTTAAGAAAAGATCGTCTAAAGAGACTAGACTATTTAGCAACTCGTGTTTTGAAGTTTAACATACAAAACTTAACGAAATATCATTTATTAAAGTGAAGCGTCTAAAGGAAGTGTTTAATAAAAATAATGTTGAAACATGTAAGCAAATTATCCATGACATATCCATAGACGAAATTATATCAAAAATAATGTTTGAACAAAAGTGCGTCTAAGACAAGAAATATTATACGATGTATATTTTATCATCAAAAGATTTACTACTCACAAGAACATACTTATGCTAAAGTTAGTACAACGAGACATGCCTAAATGCTATCTAACGTTAGAACATTTTATGCATGTACATACTATACCTCTCTGTCTGTTATGTTTTGTTCTCTTTATCTATGCAGATAATAACAATATCAAACAATAGTACATATCTTCGTACCTAATCTCAAAGAGGTCAACTCTCTAAATAATGAATATTTCTCAAAGATGATTGTATAAAAAGCACTTACTGAAGAGAAGAAAAAAGAACAATTGCTTGAATCCTTATATTGCTATTCTTCTTCTAATCGTTAAGTCTTTCATTGAAAAAGAAATAGTCTTTTCAAGTCTTTAGGTTTCATTGCATTGAATATATCCTTTTTTGTTTATATATATATATATATATATATATATATATATATATATATATATATATATATTTAATTTATATCTTAATTTTTTTTTATTTTCTTTTAATTTTTATTTGATGGTTTGTCGTTTTGTTAATTTTTTTTTTAATTTTATTTATTTTTTGTGTTCTTGTTTAGGGTTTAATTTTAGGGTTTAATGTGTAAGGTTTACTTTATGTGTCTTGTTTTGTTTATTTATTCTCTTTAAATTTAGTTATTTGTTTGATGCATTGGTTTTAATCTTTGTTTGAATTTTTTTCTTTGTTATAGAAAGGTCAAGAACACGAAGTGTGTCTATCTGAGAGTTCTGCACAAGGTGAAACTAGAAAGACACCTACAACATATACTCGTAGAAAGGGTGTGGTGATGGTGAACTTAGAGAAGTTGTAACGTTAGTTGGTCATGATGTTTAATAAGATGCTATTATGAAATAGGAGGAGGTTATTAAGCATCACAAGGATATTGTTCACGAAGTAGATGAAGTGGTTTGATATTCAAGAGATCCACTCGAAACTTCTTTGCATGTGAGTTCTGTTAATCATGTTGCATATGCATTGTAGGAAGGCTGGGTTAGTAGTGTTTTTTTCTTTTTAATGGTTGATGAATTGTTTAAATTTTATATGAAATTGTTATGGGTAGGATCGAGCAAAGATAAAGTTGGTCTTCCCATGAAAAAAATTAAATAAGTTTGAAGCATGTCATCTCATTATTCAAAAGTATATACTGAATTTTAGTTTAATGTCTCTCTATGATATTTCGTATGATTACACCGATAAGGGGTTTATATTGGCATTTTTTGAAAGATAACATAAAGACATAAAAACTTTTCATGTCCCTGTTGGTCACATTACCGTCACACTAGATAACGTGTCTGCACTGCTACATCTGCCTATAATGGGATAGTTATGTCCGAATGAACCCTTAGATTGTGAAGCGGTTTTGGAAACTTTCATGGATCTATTGGACGTGAATCACATGAGGGTTATATATGAGCTTAGACAATGTCGATGTCTCCACGTAAGATTGAGTTTGTTGAGAGACTTATATAATGACTATTGTGACAACCAACATTTGAGTATGCCGCACAAGCCTACTTGTTAGATAGACAATTTTTGCTAATAAGAGCATCTCAAACATTTGTGTATCGTATGATGTCAAGGCACAATTAAATGATTTGACATATGATGGGGTGATTTGATCCCCATATGAATCACATCAAATTAGTCGTTCGCATTTAGCAATCAATATGTTCTTTAGCTTCATTAGGGGTGGGTGGAATTGTACACTATCATATTCCTAAAGATGTGTTAAGACAATATGCGTATGAGTAGTCTATCCCACAGTTGCCAAATGTTGTTCCAAGGCTAACTTAGCAACCATTGATAATTAGTGGTTGTTCTTCATTAAGCATGTGTTGGTGAGTGTTACAACAACCTCCTCTTTGTCTGCATGTGTGAGGGATACCTTTAGTGATCTAGAAGGGTATCGCATCCTTATGTTATTCGTTCTATTGAGGACGACCGACCAAGTCTCGTACCTTGACTTCGTTGACATCTCCTAAATGACATTACAGTTTGTAGAAGATCGAAGTAAAAATATGGTTTATTGGTATGTAAACTTACAATGTTTATGTACTTATGTTATGAAACAATGCTAATTAATTTGTTCTTTTTGTCATTGGAGAGCTTTATCATACGTGTTGTGAGAGGATTCAACAATTTTACTACATCATGATGTGTCCAAAAGAGGTCACTTACTACCTTATATTCGTCTACACATTTGGTTTAGGGGATGTATTAATCATATTCTAACATCATCATCAACTGATGTAGATCAACTCTCGAACCTCTCAATGATCATTTTGTCTTGCATTATATACTTCACTTGACTCTTAGTCATATCAACAAGCAATGAATGTCCAATAGATTTTAACTTCTCATCAAAAGGGTGACCAACTAAAGTCTATGAGAAATCATGTTTATGATATCAGCACATTATCTTCAATACCCACCTCTCTCAATTAGAAATTGGTCTGCCTATCTATTTAAAAGGACATTCACATTTTCTTGTGCCAAATATATTAGGTTGAACATCAAATTTTTATTTCATGTACTTTCTACCCCTTTCACATTCTAACGATACATACGTCTTTCTCTTTGGTTGACCATTAGTTTTATCATATCTTATAATGACAACAGCAAAACCAATATCAAAAGCTCGAATCCACTGAATTAATCCATCACGTGTGAGGAAAATTTTATTAGTTCTAACGTTATTTGTGTAATCTCCCTCATATCATATATTTCATTTATAAACAAAGAGAAATTTGACATGAAGTTAGAATTTACTTGTAATTCTATAAAACTTGAAGAATAATCTTCCATCTTAAATTCTATCTACTAACAACATAAGATCACCATATAATACCTTACATGTTCAATAATAATAATAATAATAATAATAATAATAATAATAATAATAATAATAATAATAATAATAATAATAATAATAATAATAATAATAATAATAAT
>NC_028352.1:10914927-10953483 GCF_000741045.1 Vigna radiata var. radiata | reverse complement strand
AATAATAATAATAATAATAATAATAATAATAATAATAATAATAATAATAATAATAATAATAATAATAATAACTTAAGATTAAGAAATTCATAGAACAAAACAAGATAAACAATTTTTTTAAAAATATATAAAAAAGGTTTGTAAAATAAAATATTAAAATCAGTTCTGGATTTTGAATTCCAAAAAAAAAAAATTAATCAGATTTCAAAGTCCGAAAGAAAGCTAAACCGAATTTTGAAATTTAGAAAAAATATTAATTGGATTTTGAAATCCAAGAGAAAGCTAAACTGAATTTCAAAATTTAGAAAAGGCTTAGTTTCCTTTTTAGTCCCCAAGTTGGGGGCTAAATTTCTGTTTGATACCCGCTTTTAAAAGTGATCTAATTGGGTCTCCAGGTTTCTGATTTTGGTTTTAATAGGTCCCTTCCGTTAAGTAGCTTGCAACGACGTCAAGTTGAATGTACTTTTCTTCTCTGCACTTCCTGACACTTTTTTTCTCTCTCTTCCTATTTCTCTCACCATTAACTATCTCCATATTTTTCTCTTTCTTCCACCATTACCTGTACTTCTTCAACGTACCCATCTTACTATTTCTCTCACCATTAACTATCTCCACATTTTTCTCTTTCTTCCACCATTATCTGCAGTTCTTCAACGTACCCATCCTCAACGCTTCTTCATCAACTCCTCCCGCCGCCAAGCCAACCCCCCAGTCACACTACCACCACCGCAACAACCTCCTTCTACTCACTTAAGTTTGCTCAGAGAGCAAAACTTATACAAAATATGAACTCAATCAAATTACTAGGGTTTTGTAGCAGACAATCTTTCTGTTAGGGTTGTGCTATCTATGGACAAACATATTGAAGTGAAGAAAGAATTTTTGGATATCTTTGAGGGGATAATTATCCTGCAGAGTTTTCTTACGCTTCAAAAATTATCAAAGGCTCAAATGCAATGATGACGGAGTTGACAATAAGAATTAAGCAATGAAAAATAGAGCAGGGACCATTTCAACTTAGCTAACGCACAGGTGCAGCAAGACAAGCATACGTGTGCCATGGAAGTGTAAAATTACAGTAATAAATTAGTGGTTTTGTCTTTTGTACCTAATTTTCTATTTCTCGTGAAAAACTGTATTTCAATGTAAAACTGTAAGACTTGACTGAAGAATAACTTCTGCAATACTGTATTTGAGTGGTATTGTAGATTTTTTAAACTGACATCAAACTATAAACTGATGTATATTATAAATTTGAGTAACGTACATTGAATTCTGTTAATTTGTTCATCATATTTTCGAAATCTCGATGATAATCTTTAGCTTTTTTTTATGATTTTTACAGCGATATACTATGTAAAAGTAAAACACATGAATTGCCTAATCCACTAAAGGGTGGTAAAAGCAGGTTTACACAAAGTGGTGAACCACTACATGAAAGGCAGCTATGGATGTGTGATGACCGCATAAACCAGAGGCCATTTCAAAGTAGGGGCATATTATAATAACATTGCTTTTAATCTTTGTGGATAATTTATTTGCATTAATATGTAAAATAAAAAGTGATTTTTTTAGAAGAATCCTAGACCGATATGATATTTACCTGCAATTTCCTTGTTGCAGTGTTCTATATTTACTTAAATGAATCTTATACAGCAGAATATATGATGTTATACATGTTTGAATGAAACGTTGATCCATATTTATTTGCTGTATTTGATTTTTCTTTTCTTTTTGCCACCCTATAACCAGCTGGGACAAACCATATCACCTTACAAGGAAGATTTTATAATAGTTCAACTTCAGTATGTTTGCATCCACTGCCATAAAGTGATAGAGTGTGGGAAGCGATGGTTTTGCAAGGAGTGCAAGATATTTCTGGAGTGTGAAAGAATATGCATGCATGTATGATTGCTGAACCAACCTTACCATGCAGTTGCAGGAACTGCTGGATGTTATAAAGAACGCATCAGAGTGTCATTCAACTCAAACTCAAGCATGCACCTATCCCTACTGCCTTAAAATAAGAAAGTTGTTTTTATCATGCTAGTAGGTGTACTGTTCGAGTTTCTAGAGAATGCCAACCTTGTAAGAAGGTGTGACAGACAATAGCTTTACATTCAAGGACTTGTACAAACTCAGCATGTCACATTCCTCGTTGCATGCCAATTACTTTTACATCTCTTAATCTACACTTTTTTTTTCTCTCTAAATTTTGCATAAATATTTATACATTGGTATATATTTTTCAACAATCTGCAGGGATATGAAGAAGCAAATGACAGGCATCGAATCTGAATCTCTTTGTTTCTCATATGATATATACTTATGTGCTACTGTTACATATTTTTATAAATTTTAATTATTAAAATACTCATTTATTTACCTCAATCAGTTAACAATTATTTAATTTCTCATTAAAATACCATTAATCAACTCCAATATTATTATAAAAAATTATTAATCAACTATATGTAAAAAAAAAATCGTTTAAACATTACTTTTTTTTATTAAAAACATAATAACACGATCGTTCACATCACTTTTTTTTCTATATGGGTGATTCGAAAACTTAAAATAGTAGAAGGGAAAAGAACGTTGGATGTGTTATTATTTTCTTGGATATATAGATGTGCGTATTGTTAAAAAAAAGATAAAGTAAACAAATAATGAAGATTTGGAACAAGAAAATAAAGGTGCAGAGGAAATTTTTAGATTAGTTAAATGAGTATTCAAGTGGAGAGAGAATGCAGGAAAAGGGAAACATTAAATGGTGAGAGAAATAGGAAGTGAGAAAAAAAATAAGTATCAGCAAGTGCAGAGGAAGTGCAGAGGAAGTGCAGAGGAAGTGCAGAAGAAAGAGAAGAAAAGTACATTCAATTTGACGTTGCTGCAAGTTACTTAACGGAAGGGACCTATTAAAACCAAAATCAGAAACCTGAGGACCTAATTAAATCACTTTTAAAAGCGGGTATCAAACGGAAATTCAGCCCCCAACTTGGGGACTAAAAAGGTAATTAAGCCTTTAGAAAAAAGCTTAATCGAATTTTGAAATTCAAGACAAAACTTAACTGAATTTCAGAATCCGGTGAATTTCCTGAATTAGATTGGGAAATCTAGTGAATTTCCTAAGCTGGATTTTAAAATTCAGTGAGTTTCTAAATTGGATTTCAAAATTTGGTTAGTTTCTCTAAGTTTGTTGAGTTTATTAACTAGATTTCAAGATACGTTCTCCTTTAAATTGGATTTTGAAAATTGATGCTTCTTTAAATCAAATTTCAAAATGAGTACATGCAAAATATAATGAAAATAAAAACTAAATTTCATAGGAAGATGAATAGAAAGTATAACCAAGAAAAATGAATAGAATATATAAACCTAAACAAAAAATGAATGAAGTTTTAAATTATATGAAAGAAAATGGTTTAAACTCTCATTTGGTCCTCGTATTTGTGTGTCAATCTCAAATGGGTCATCATTTTTTTCTGGTCTCAATTGAGTTCAGAAACTTGTAAAAATGCGCCAATTAAGTAATTTCCGTTAAGTTTTCACTGGTAGTGTTAGACGGCGTTAAACATATGTTGAGGTGTAATTTCTTTTACATGACGTGACATTGTGTATTAAGTTGAACCAATACAATCAATAATTCCAATAATTCCACGTAGATGTGTAAAATTTTTAAGATTGAAAAGGATCAGAAATCGTGAAATTTGAGTTGAAGAAGAAGAAGAAATTTGAAATCCTGAATATGCCTCCATAGTTCCTCCACGCAGTCGCCCATGTTAGCACAGCTATGGTAGAGAATGCAGAGAACACATAAAGTGTATGACTGAGAGTGAAAGAGAAAAGAGAGAGAGGAAGTCTGAAACTAGTAATGTATTATCTATTTTGTGAATAGTACAAAGTGGGGTATTTAACAAGTGAAAGAATACACGCTGACATAAGAAAGTCAGTTAGTAGTTATGTTTATAACAACATACCCCCCTAAACATAACTAGCTAAAGCCTTAAATCCTAGCAAGTCTCTTAGTTGATGAAACCTGGATGGTCTGAGTGCTTTGGTGAAATTGTCAGCCTTTTGAACTTCAGTTGAGCAGTGCAGCAACTCAATCTTACCTTGACTCACTAAATCTCTTAGAAAATGAAACTTAGTATCAATATGTTTACTCCTTCCGTGAAACACAGGATTTTTAGACAAGCTTATTGCAGATTTATTGTCTACCATCAACTGTATGGGTTTTCTGCAATTAAGCTTCAAATCTCCAAGGAGTGATTCTAGCCAAATGCACTGACAAGTTGTCTCTGCGGATGCTATGTATTCAGCTTCACATGTTGATAGTGCCACCACACTTTGCTTCTTGGAGCACCATGAGATAGGCGCCCCAACATATTGAATGAAATAGTCGTATGTGCTTCTTTTGTCCACTTTGTCTCCACTCCAATCCAAATCACACCAAACCTCTAATATTCCTTCTGATCTGTTAGCAGCTCTGGGAAATAAAAGACCAAAATTTACAGTTCCCTTCAAGTACCTTAAGACGTGTTTTGCTGCTGTCAAGTGTGACACCCTTGGTTCATGCATGAATTTGCTTAGCAAGCCAACACCATAATTAATGTCAGGTCTACTATTACAAATATACCTCAAGGAACCCACTATTTGTTTATAAAGAGAGGCATCTACTCGTTCTTCATCACGTTGTTATGTAAGTTTGAGATTAGCAATTATAGGAGTGGGAGTACAGTTGCAGTTACTCATATTGAAGCGTTTCAATACCTCGCTGATGTACTTTGCTTGGTGTAAAATGATTCCATTTGTAGTTTTAGCAAATTCCAGCCCGAGAAAATAACCCAGATCGCCTAAGTCGGTCATTTCATATTCTTCTTTCATTTTCCTTTTGAACAAATTGATTTCCTCTTCAGAGTCTCTAGTCACAAGGAGATCATCCACGTACAAACATACTAGAAGTTTGTTCTATGATCCAACACTTCTCACGTACACACCAAATTCAACAGAACTCTTTTGAAACCCCAGTTTATTCAACAAAGCATTGATGTGATCGTTCCAAGCTCGTGGCGCTTGTTTGAGTCCGTATAAAGCCTTATTAAGCTTATACACCTTGTGCTCTTTACCTTGTATCTCGAATCCGGGTGGCTGCATCACGTAAACTTCCTCTTTCAAAGGACCATTGAGGAAAGCAGATTTCATATCTAACTGTTGAATTCTCCAATTATTCCAGCTAGCCACTGCTATCACGAGCCTCACAGTCTCAATCCTTGTGACAGGCGCATACACCTCTGTGTAGTCAACTCATTGATGTTGTAGGAAACCCTTCGCTACGAGTCTGGCTTTCAATTTTTCTATCTCACCTCCTGGTTTATATTTAGTCTTGAAAACCCATTTTACCTCAATTGCTCGCTTGTGCTGAGGTAGTTCAACCATGTCCCAGGTTCTATTTCTTTCGATAGATTTCAACTCTTCAATCATGGCTTCTTTCCATTCCTTCATGTCAATAGCTTGCCTCCAGGTGATGGGCTCTGCATCTGCTAGAAACACAAAGTGAACCAAGTCCCCAGTGTCTGCTATATCACTATCTGCGAACACCTCGTGGTCTGCCAGTCTGGTGGAAGGAAACCTTACTCTTTGAGATCTCCTATTGCTGCCTTCATCATTAACAACATTCTGTCTCGAACCATTTTCTTCTAGCCAACCAAAGCCTAATTTTGGTTTGTCATCTGCCTTCTGCCAATCATAAACAGTCCTTTCATCCACTGTTACGTCTCTGCTAATGATCACCTGTTCCTTTTCTAAGTTGAACAACCTATATGCTCCTGTTGAGTGATAGCCCACAAGAATCAATGTTTCACTTCTATCATCAAGCTTTCTCCTCTTTTCCTCTAGGACATGTCTGTAACATACAGATCCGAAGACCCGCAAGTGATTAACAGATGGTTTGTCACCTGACCAAGCTTCTTCAGGGGTGCAATTAGGCAAGGATCTTGTTGGACATCTATTCAGTAGATAGGATGTTGTAGACACGGCTTCTCCCCACAAAAAATGTGGCATCTTCTTCGATTTGAGCATGCATCTGGTCATGTCAAGCAACATTCGGTTCCTTCTCTCTGCAAGACCGTTGTGTTGAGGTGTGTATGGGGCCACTACTTCGTGTACTATTCCTCTCTTAGTGCAGAATTCATTCATCTCAAGAGAATTGAATTCTCCTCCACCGTCTGTTCTGAGAATTCTCACTTGCAAGCCAGATTCCCTCTCAACCATAGCACAGAATTTAACAAATCGTAAGTATACATTCTTTTTCTCCTTAATCAAATAAACCCACAACTTTCTAGTCCATTCATCTACGAAGAGTAAGAAGTATTTATTACATCCTATTGTTTTCACATCAAATGGGACACAGACATCCGAGTAAACGACAGCGAGTGGTTGTTTTGCCCTCTTGTGCATGATTTGTTTGAACTTAGTTCTGGTTTGCTTCCCGATAGCGCATCCTTCACACACTTTGTCAGGAATTTGTATCTCTGGAACTCCTTTTACAAGATCTTTGTTCTTCAACAACTTTAAGCTTTTAAAGTTCAAGTGACCAAACCTTGCGTGCCACAACCAAGCTTTGTTCCTGGTATCAACAGTAGTCAAACATTGTACATTAATCGTATTAAGATTTACCTTGAAGGTTCTATTCCGTGAAAGAGGAGCTTTAAGAACGAGTCGCTTCTTCTGATCAAATATCTCTATGTGTTTTTGGTACATGGTCATCACATAGCCTTTTTCAAGTAGTTGTCCTAGACTCAAAAAATTGCTCTTCATCGAAGGAACATACAGGACATTGTTCATGTATGCGAGTCGTCCGTCTTTGCGTCTGATCAAAACCCTACTGGTGCCTTCAGCCATTATCACGCTATTGTCTGCAAATCTTACACAGCTTCTGACTCTTGGATCAAGATCAATCAGTCACTCCTTCTTGCCCGTCATATGGTTGGAGCAGCCCGTGTCTAAATACCAAGAATCATCTTCTTCTGCATGGCCAAGATTGTGTGACATCAACACGTGTTCATCCGCTTTCTGACACCTGTCTCCACTGTGCACTTCGTTTATTTCCTCCTTTTGACATTTGCCTTCACTGCATGTTTCCATTTTGCATTCACTGGAACATTTATCTTGTTCTAATTTCCTCTGTTGTGTTTTCTTGGGCAGATCAATAGTGCTCATCAACATCACATGATCTGAGTCAGAGTTATCCGCTTCTTGCGCTAGGTTAGCCTCCTCATTTCCTTGGTTTTTCTTCACAACAGCGTCATTATGCCAGCATTCGGATGAATAATGTCCGAACTTGCTGCATGTATAACATTGTATATTTCTTTTGTCTATTTTACCTCTTCCTCGTCCTCTCGGGTCTTCCGCCTCTCTTGCTTTCGTTCTTGTTTTCACCGTTTTCATCTTCATCATTGTCGTCTGAAACACTGGAGTTTCTTCCTCCTGCTCGACCTCCCCGAGCGCGGCCCTGCCTCTTCCATTACCACGTCCTCTAGATTTGTAATTGCTCTTAGCTTGTAGAGCTTGGTTTGTACCTAGACCCACTTCTTTCTCTACATTTCTCCTTTCAAGTAATCTCTGTTCGTGTGCCTCTAACGAGTTCTACAGTTCTTCAATTTTCATTTTCTCCACATCTTTGCTTTCTTCAATTGCTACCACAATGTGGTCGTACTGTGGAGTTAACGTCCTCAATATTTTCGCCACGATTTTCCTATCTTTTACTACCTTGTCGCATGCTCTCATGGCGTTCACTACCATTTGAATTCTCCCGATATAGTTAACAATATATTCTTGTTCTTCCATACCCAAGAGTTTGTATTGGCGTTGAAGTGACTGTAGCTTAATCTTCTTTACCTTACCTGTGTTGTCGTAGCCTTCTTCAAGGATGTCCCAGATCTCCTTCGTCGTGGCTGCCTTCGAAATTTTCTGGAAGATGGTGGCTGACACGCATTGATGTAGCAACATGCGAGCTTTGCAATCTAATCTTTTGCTTTCTTTGTATTGACATTTTGCCTCTTCAGAATCTCCCTTTGCTGGTTCTTTGAACCCCTTCTTGACTACCTCGTCCACCTCTTGAAAACCGAGAATGGCGTCCATTTTGACGCACCAGTCGTCGAACCCCTTTCCATCAAACACAGGGAGATTGTTGTGTAAAACACCGGCCATTTTCTTGAACGATTGACCTAACCAAGTTCGGAACCTTGCTCTTGATACCACTGTTAGCGCAACTGTGGTACAGAATGCAGAGAAAACAAAAAGTGTATGACAGAGAGTGAAAGAGAAAAGAGAGAGAGAGGAAGTCTGAAACTTGTAATGTATTATCTATATTGTGAATAGTACAAAGTGGGGTATTTAACAAGTGAAAGAATACACGCTGACATAAGAAAGTCAGTTAGTAGTTATGTTTTTGTAACAACAGCCCAATCTCAACCCTGACAGCATCGACCTCTTCGGCGACGCCCACGTTGTCACCAACAACGACGCTGCCCCCCACGTGCGCCTCACCATCCCCTCCCTTTTTTCCTCCGGTCTCCTCCGCGTCCCTGAACCCCTCCTCTTCGTCGATGCTACTACCACCCTCTCCACCGAATTCTCCTTCTCCATCTTCGGCAATGGTGACGGCATCCTGTTTGTCCTCACCGTCGCTTCCACCAACGGTTCGGATACCCTGGCTGTTGCGAATGCTTCCTATGTGGGCCTGGTTCTCATTAATGGAGAAAAGTTGAATGCTTGGGTTGATTATGAAGGTGGACCAAAGGTGATGGAAGTTAGGTTAAGCAAATGGGGTGAACAAATGCCTTCTGATCCCATCGTTTCTCATAAGATTGACCAGATGTCGGTGATGGAACTTACATTCATACTATAAAACAATGACAAAAGCAGATGTTGCGCTTCAATCAAGTTTCCAGCCCCAAACAAGTTCAACATCAGATGAATCTTGACAGACATACGAAGAGCTCAATATATCTAATTTAAAAAACAAATAGAAATGTAAAAAGATCATGAATTTGAAGACATCATCAGTCTCTTAAAATAAACTATCCCATACATATAAATACTAAACTAATAACTTTTAGATTTAATTTTTAAGATTTGATTTTTGAAAGGAAAAAAAATGGAAACAAGGGAAATGAATAGTAAACTCGGTATTGGAAGTTCTCAGTTTGCACCCAGCAAGTCAATAGTGGAAGCAAGTAGCCTGTGAAAGTGCCTGAACCCAAATGAAAAAATACAACTGTTCTAAGAGAAAGAGGCTTTATAGTTCTACTTACCTTGACTACAGAGTCACTCATCAGAAGCTCTTCTACCATTAACTCAAACTCTAATGAACCATAATGAGCAAGCCCAAAGCTTAAAACAGCACCAAAAGTCAAACGAATGAGTCCACCAACCTGCAAGTTAATAAAAATGGTATTTTGGATATCCTTCAAATTCTCAAATGTGATTATGCAAACGATGGCATTAAAAAAACCAATATCAGCTCTTCAAATGAAGCAATATAACTTCCTTATATAGTTCTAATATTAACTAAATATATGAAATTTGCTTTGTCTGTTGTCTATCAGTTCAGGGTAATTATTTCAAATATATTTTATCACCTAACAGAGAAGTCCTAAAAACATTGGCCAAGAATGAAAGGCAGTACGCAGTCATCCAAAATAAAGTAACTTAAATTGTATTTAATATTAGTAAGTTATTCCATTTGGCAATGAGATCAGTATTTGAATCACCTGAACACGACTCCAATATAAAGGAAATAATGCTTTTGCCTGATTCTGGACATAAACATTTGTTCAAAGCGGTACTTTAGGAAACTCTAATAGAAGAGTATCAGTTTGAGTAGAAAAGTTATAATTGCAAATGGTAAGACTCCGATGAACAACATCATGATATGTCCCAGTAGCACCTGCATTGTCGGAACATCCACGGTGATGGCGGTTGTCGGAATTAGGGCCTAAGGGGATCGATGACGCGACATGACGATGGTCTTGACAGGATTAATGAGTCGACAACAGGAAGAAGGAACCGTGCACGACATAGTGGACGGTGGGCGAGGAGGAGGCCCCGATGAGGGTAGTACGCCGACGAGGAAGGTTGGTCCAGCAAGAAGGTGAGGTGGGGAAAATCACGTGGCAATCTGTCCAATGTTTGATTTTACAGATAAGTCATTCAAAAATATTTAATACACCTTAGCATGCCAGATATCTAAAAAAGTTTACTCCTCAGCATGGGTAGACGCTATTAGTGAAAACTTAATGAATAGGACTTAATTGGTGTATTTTTACAAATTTCTGGACTTGATTGAGACGAAAAAAAAAACGATAACCCACTGGAGATTGACACACAAATACGAGAATCAAATGAGGATTTAAACCTAAGAAAAATAAGAAACTCGAAAGAGAAGAAGTTGAACTCCGTTTAAAAAAGAAAAATACTTAGAGAAAGAAAAAAAAAACGACATTAGTTTGAAAATGACTTGAGGTGCACAGTCTTAATAAATCTACCACTCTACATAATAAATATGTTTAATAAACAGTAATTACTGCTTATCTAGTTTATTTAATATCATATATATTTTGAAGGCACGTGTATAACATCATAGTAAATTTTGGTGCTTCAAGAAGAAAAATTGTAGGTGCAGGAAAAAGTTCCTTATAGAAGTCAAGGAAGTTGGGCCATAATGACGCAATAACCATAATACAACACAACCCCATTTGAAAATGTCACTGGTTGATAGAAATTTAGTATACGGTTAATTAAATGAGAAAGAAAAGGAAATAATAATAATAATAAAATATGAGAAATAACAAATATGTGCTTCTATTTAGGATATAAAAGAAAATAATAATGATTACATGACAAAAGTTGAATTACCTTGAAAACACAAATCTCTAGATAGACCGAATTTGTGAAAACATTAGAAGATTTTTGTTTATGAAACCTCCTAAGAGAAAACACAAACCTTAAAAGATGGAACATCTTTGGCAAAAGCCTTTCGGATCAAAACACTAAAAAGACAACAAATTGACTTGATGAAGGTGTCAAAAATTTAAAGGTGAAAGTATGTTAAAGGTAAATCAATGGTAGAAGGTCACCTTTAACATACAAACCTATAAGTATTGATCAATAAAGTTTGAGACACTTATTATATAATTGCACATTACTATAAATGGATGTTGATTTGTCTAATATTGTCATAATTGGTGTTTAATTGTGTTTTAAAGCATTCAGTTTACTAATTATGTGTTTAGTTCCTAATTTCTTGGCCTTTAATAGTGTGATCCATGGGATATTGATATTTAGTAAGAAGCTTTCATCATGTTGGCATATTGAGCTTGGATAAAATGAAATTAAACTTGAAGTTGAAGTTGAAATTTTCTTTTAATATCACATATTTGCAATATTTTGAACATACTTATATTTTTATCAAAATAAATAAAAAAGATAAAAATGCAAAAATTGCAAAACATTGTTTTACAACTAAATCATCTAATTGTAATTCTTTATAAATTTATTTTACTCTAAAAGTTAGTTTTTTTTTTTTTTGGAATAAATTGTAATTAGCCTACTTAACATATAGTAAAGCATGTTTTGAACATGGCTTTGATAAATACGAAGACTTTATATATACATTTCTTTAGTAATATTCATCGTAGAGTTTGTTCTCATTTGAGTTTTAATTTCTCTTCACTTATTATTGTTTCGTTGTGAGAAATTCTTATGAAAAATAAACATTTTTATAAGTTCTATTATAAATTTAACTTATTGATCTAAAAATTTGACTTTTAATTATTTTCCAATTTCATTTGAAAATAAAATATAAATTACATATTATCACCTCTTGATAGAAAACCTAGTTATTTAGTTAAAGAAGACTATTATTAAATAATGACTAACTTAGAAACAAAAAGTAATTAGCCATTATTTTTAGATACTATTTTATAAATTAAAGTATTATAACGACAATAATTTTTATTATTAATAAAAAAATTATAATTAATCTATGAATTAGAATTTAAATTCGTTTCTAGTTACTAATGTTTTAACTATATTATGATATTAGACTCTAAATTATTAGACAATGATTTAAAATCTTATAATAAAAAGTAACTAAAATATTGATAGTTAAGATTAAAAATTAATTTATACTTTAATTCACAAATTAATTATAATTTTTTTATTAATAATATATACTATTTTAAATATTAATAATTTTTTTTATAAAATAGTATTTAAGAATATAATAACTAATTATTTTTTTATCTTTATATTACTTGATATTTAATAAATTTTTTCAGTGAGAATTAAATATATACTAAATATATAACAATAGGTAGTTGCTATTCACACATTTTATGAACAAAAAAAAATCTAGCTAGAAAATTACAATTTTATAATGATATAATATTTACATTTCTTGTGATAATATTGTCACTAATTTATCTAAGAATCTCATAATACATTATTGAGCAAAACATATTAAAATTAAGTACAACTTTGCTATAAATAATGTTCAAAAAAGAATTTTGAATCTAGAGTTTGTACACACAAAAGATTGATTAGCCCAAAATTTCTACAAAACTCCTTTTAATAATACATTTACAAACATTAAACATTGTTGAACATAAAAATTGTGAAGTAATGATTATGATGTTCTCATGTTATAAATTATTCATGCATAATCAAGTGTCTAAAGGGATGACAACAAGAGAGTATAATCACATCTCACATTACTAGAAGTAATTGAATAACCCAACTAACAAAATCTCAATTTTAATTAACTCCAAACTCATTTTTCTTCGCAACCATGATGATAGACTCTCATGCAAACCCTTTGTTATTGACAACCTAAGGAAAATAATTGTACAAGTTTTTGAATTTCAATTATTTTCTAACATATAACGTCCTTATACATTAATTATTTATTTGCTATAATAGTTGTTATATTTACTATATACAAGCTTTGATTATTGTGAAACAAATTATCATAATTTTAATATTTGTCATCGTAAAATAAAAAAAAAAAAAATTGTTAATACTAAAACAATGTAATCCTAGAAAAAAAAATCAAGAGTACTCACCCTTTAATGATTTCGATAATAATAAATATGATTAAGAATTCAAACTATTATTTCTTATCATGTTAAATATATTCATCCTCATATATATTTTAATAGCAGAACTAACGCACATAATTATGTTTAAAATATAACCTTTATTTTGGAATAAATTAAGACAAAACATTACAACACAATTAATCTTACTTTGACTAATAAAATTAACCTTTGACAGTAATCACATTACTCTAATTAGCCATTTAAAAACAACATACAAAACGTTTCCTTTTGTAATTAAATTGATGCAATAAATGAAAACAATATAAGGATTCGTCATACGATACTAAAATAATGAAAAAAAAATATTATTTATGATATTTTATAAAATTGTTATACTTAGCAAAAAATAAAAGAAAAACAAACCCTTCTATATGTAAATAGAAGAAAGAATAATCAAGTTAAGTTGAGTACATTAATCGCACATCAATATTGAAGAAAAACAATATATGAATTACTCAACAATATCAATATGAAAATATCTCTACAAGCTTTATATTATTGAACAACTACAAATATAAAACAAAGGTAAAATTGAAATGTAGATACTACATCCTATTACCCAACTATAATTCTACATTACTAGAAAAAACTTATAAACCTATATTTCCTCTCTTTTAGTATTTGTAAGTTGGAAAGAAAAACATTATTCTTTCATTTAATGAAGTTGTTATTAGTTTATCAAACTATAGTTTAACATAGTTTTTGTGTTTACATGTAAGAGTTACAACGTATTTGTTTTTGTTGCATCCTTATTTTTGTATAAGTATTTTGTTAATTCTGTAAATATAAGTTGGTGTGTTGTATTACATATTATATACACGAAACATTGCTACTTTTGTTCAGTTTTTTTCTGTCTTTGGTATATGTTGTTTGATAATCCAATGTATTACTAAATTGGATTTCTTCATGTTATCAAGGGCTAGATTCACCCCTTGAGTGAAATGAGAGACTTTGGTCCTTGTCGTTAGTGCTACGTGTGTAGCCTTTATTGACAATCTTGGAAATACCAAAGAAATGTTATGGTATCAAGATTGGTAAAGTTTTTGAATTTACAATTTCAATATAGCTGAGAATTGAAGCATTACTCAAGGTGCACTTTCGGTGTTTGTTGGAAAGGGCTTTGATCATTGGAAGATAAAGTTGTTAACTATTTTTGGGTTTCAAGATGTAATTGATGTGGTGATAAGTGAACTGGAAGATCCAAGAAATAAAGGAACAAACACTAGTGTAGAAAACACATTCAAAATTGCATAATAGACTTTAATTTCAAGAAAAACAATGTCTTTCAAAACACAATGACATTTTTAAGATTATTTGCAAACCTATATGCTCCAGTTCTAATATAACTAAAGCCTATATTTTTAGAAAGTTTACTTCCCTGACACACATTTTTAATCTCCCGCTGTTGTGCATCTTTCATTTTCAAGTTTTCTCTTATCTCTCGGTTTCTTTTCTCGAGTACACTTGGTTTCCCTCTTTCCTTTGCTTCCTTCATTCGTAGGTTCTCATTGCCCTATTTAAAGAGGCCTCTAATATCCGCTCTTTAGGTTCGTTGTCTTTGTTTATTCATTATTTGTTCACCATTTAAAGAGTTTTCATGTTTGGGTGTTTTTTCATAATGAATCGTTTAAGACTATGTTCCCAGGTTCGCTCCTCTTTTGAATCCTAAAAATGATATCATGATATGTTTGATTTATTACCTTTTGTATATGTATCGTAAAAACATGAAAAATCTATATTTTTGTACTAGCTCTCAATTTTTAACTATGTTGCTTGTTTTTGGTTTATTTGGTGATATTATATTTTAGTTTAATTTTTTAGGTTCTTTAATACATTGTGAGATTTACTCAATGAAAATATATAATTTTTTAAAAACCCTAATATATAATTAAATAGGCATCTATTGTTTTACAAAACCAAAGTCTATTCCTTTATTTATTTATTTTTATAATTTTTTATTGTTTTGGGCTTCAAATTTTAGAGATAATCAAAGTCTAATATCAAAGCTTATGCTTCACTTCAGAACCGAAGCCAAAAGCAACCGGTGCCAAATTTTTTTGCTGCACTAGTGAGAAGAAGTGAACAAACATTACAAGAGTATTCAAAAGCTAGACAACAAGGCCAAGTTTCTCATTTATCAATGTGTTGGATCTAAGATTTTAAACAAAATCTCTAGAGTTGCAACAACGAAAGTATGTTGGAAATTTTGTTGAAGACCTATGGAGATAGAGACAAGAACAAGAAGGTCAAGTTGCATGCTTTGAAGAGGTAATTTAAGTGTTTCAGAATGGATGAAGAAGAAACTATTGTTGATTATTTTGATAAAACTCAAGAACTCATGAAAGCAAAAGGGGCCTGTAAGGATACAATCTCTGATCAATATGTGGTTGATAAAATTCTGACAATGTGGCCATAGAGGTTTGATCATGTGGTAATGGAAATCAAAGAAATGGAAGATGTGGAGGAAATTGATTTAAAAGCTTTATAACATTCTCTTGAGGCACGTAAGTATGATGAATGGGAGAAGGAAAAATCACGAACAAAATCTCCAAACTTGAGTGGTGAAAAAGGGAAAATAAAACATCTCAAAGGGAAATAAATTTTCCCATAAACAAAAGAATCAAGATGAAAAATCAAGTCATACTTTCAAAAACAAGAAAGATCACAAGGATCAACAAAATATTTCTAATGAAGGTAAAGAATGAAAGTTTGATAAGAAGAAATTGAAGTGTTACAATTGCCAGAAGTATGGTCATTTTGCATGTGAATGTTGGGATGGTGAAGGGGCCAAGAATAAATCGAAGAACCAAGCAAGTTTAGCTTATGATGATGTTTCATCAAATTTTGACGTGGTGGTACAGATGGCAAAAACCAATGCAATAAATTTGAAGAAATGTCCTCTTGGTATCTTGATTTAGGGTGCTCTACGCATATGACTGGGAAAAGAGATTGGTTCATAAAGATTGAAGATACATCAGAAGGAAAGATTAACTTTGTTGATGATTGTAGTCTAAATGCAAAAGGTGTTAGGCATGTGGCGTTGAGAGATTTTGATGGTAAGAAAATCATAATTGATGGACTCATATGTGCCAGGATTAAAGACCAATCTATTAAGTCATGGACAACTTTTAAAGAAAGGATTTGTCATGGAAATGAAGGAGAATAGCCTAAGTGTTTATGACAAAAGCAAGAAATTGGTTGTTCATGCAAATCTATCTAGAACAAAACGTTTTATGTTGGTGTAAGTACATGAAAACATGAATGTTTCACCACTGCAAATAACAAAGTGAATGGTTATGGCATGATAGATTCAACCACCTAAGTTTGACCAGTATAAATTGGAGAAGAACTATACATGAAGAGATTAATTAAATAAAAAACATCAAACTTGGAAACTTGTTGAGCTTCCATCAAATAAGAAGTCAATTGCACTCAAGTGGGTGTACAAAGTTAAAGTGAATCCATAGGATGAAATAATGAGATACAAAGCCAAACTTGTGGCCAAAGGCTTCTTGCAAAAAGTTAAAATAAACTATGGTAAAGTCTATGCGCATATGGCCAAAATTGAAACCCCTAGATTGGTGATGGCTATTGTTGTGAATGCTAACTATTCATTACACCAGTTAGATGTTAAAGCAACCTTTCTGGACACACCTCTTGAAGATGAGATATATGTGCAAAAACCTAGAGGTTTTGAGCATGTGAGTGAAGAGCAAAAAGTGTATAGGTTGAAGAAGGCCTTATATGGTCTTAAACAAGAACCGAGAGCATGGAATAAGCAAATTGATGGATTTCTTGACAAAATTGGCTTTGTTAGGTGTATGTTTGTGCATGGTTTTTATGTTAAAATCTGTGAAACCAACAACATAGTTGAGAAGATCATCATATGCTTGTATGTTGAAAATTTTCTAATCACTAGTAGTAGTGAAAATCTAATAATTGCTTGCAAGTGTGAACTTCTGCAAGAATTTGGAATGAGTGACTTGGGAAATCTGAGTTATTTCTTGCAAATTGAATACAAGAAAACTCCATATGGAATGACAATGCATTAAACAAAGTATGTGAAAGATATGTTGACAAAGTTTGGTATGCAATAAAGTAATTATGTCAGTACACATGCATAAGTATGATTAAAACTTGAGAAGAATTATAATGAGGAAAGTGTCGATTATATACAATACCACGACATTGTGGGAAACTTGAGGTATTTGTATAACACTCAACCTGACTTGAATTTCAGTGTTGGATTTATAAATGGATGTATGCAAGAACCAAAAACATCACATTTCCTTGCAGTAAAGCACATACTTACATATTTGTCAAGCATCCTACATCTCATGGTAGGAGCAAACACTTTGAAACCATCCGTGAGTAAGTTTAAAGTGAAAAATTAGATGTTGAGCAATGTAGGTCAGAAAGTACAACATGCTAACATTTTGACAAAAGTAATTTTAATGGTTAAAAGATTCAAAAGTCTTAGAAAACAAATTAGTGTTATAGATATATCAAATCTAGTTTGAGGATGGGTGTTAGTTTACCAAACCAAAATTTAACATACTTTTTGTTTTTTCTATTTTTACCTATAACAACTACAACATATTTGTTTATGTTGCATCTTTATTTTTGTATAAGTATCTTATTGGTTTTGTAAATGTAAATTGATATATTGTATTACAAATTATATACATGAAACATGACTATTATTGTTCAGTTTTTTTTTATTTGGTGTGTGTAGTAAATCAATATAGCATTACATATATTCACTTATAACCATACAAGGATGCTTTTATATATAATATTTACTATTTTAGGTCACCTTGTTATTTGTAAGTGATAGTTTAAAATAAGGCTTAATACCTCCATTGGTCCTTATATTTGTATGTCAATCTCAGTTTGGTCCTCAAGTTTTGAACTGTCTCAATTGGGTCATAATTTTTGTAAAAATGCACACATTTTACCTTAACCGTTAAGTTGTCTCAAACGACGTTAATTGATGCTGAGATGAATTTTTTATTTTAGGCTTAATTTCACTTTTGGTCCTTATATTTGTGTGAAAATCTCAGTTCGGTCCTCAAGTTTTTCCTTAAGTCCTTATGAAATGCAAACATTTTACAACATTTTACCCCAACCATTAAGTGTATTTATACGGCATTAACTTTAGATTGAGCTGTAATTTTTTTTTTTTATGTTTTAAAATCATTAAATCCACGTGGCTATGGTCTTTCTTTTTCCTCCCAATCACTTATCACACTTTTTCCTCAAGTCCTTATGAAACGCAAACATTTTACAACATTTTACCTCAACCTTTAAGTGTATTGAGACGGCGTTAACTTTGAACTGAGCTGTAATTTTTTTTTATGTTTTAAAATCATTAAATCCACATGGCTATGGTCTTTCTTTTTCCTTCCAATCACTGATCACATTTCACTCATTCCTCTACCCTCAAACCCTCAAACCCCCCGACTCACACCTTTTCTCCCTCTCAAACTAAAAAGGGTCGCCGTTGTCGACAGTTCAAAAATTATGACCCAATTGAGACAGTCCAAAACTTGAGGACCGAAGTGAGATTTTCACACAAACATAAGGACCAAGAGAGGGATTAAGCCTAAAATAAAAAAATCATCTCAGCATCAATTAACGTCGTTTGAGACAACTTAACGGTTAGGGTAAAATATGTGCATTTTTACAAAAAAATGTGACTTAATTGAGACAGTTCAAAACTTGAGGACCAAACTGAGATTTGCTCACAAATATGAGGACTAATGGAGGTATTAAGCCTTAAAATAATTAGAGTTCCTAATTTCATGAGAAAAATTAAGATATGATAGTCATTAATAACTTATATAATTGTTTTTAACAAATTTTAGTTAATAATTTTTTTAAAAAAGATATTTAAAAAAGAGTGGATATAGATGAAATATTTAAGGTGAGTGACTACAATCCTCTTTACCATTTTCAATTCTTAGATAACTTTTATTATAGACAATATATAGTATCATCACAAAAAAAAAAAAATTATAGTAACTTCATGTTTTCCGATTTTTTATTAGACTAATAAGAATTAAATATATCTAAAGCCTTAATCATATACTATAAAGGTTCTAAGCGGAACAAAATCTTACAATTTACCTAATCAACACTACTAAATTTATTTTCCCTAAGGTACATACTTACATTATTGTAATGATAACTCATGAGAGGCGAGGAGAGTAAGGAAAATGCTCCGTGTTGATCATGGTGTACTCGAGATGATAAGATCATAAGACTTCCGCAGCGAGAAAGGAAGGTGAACAAAGTCCTTTGTTTGAGGGAGGATGTTGGAGTGCAAACAAAGTCCCACATTGAGTAGAAGAAGGGTTGGTCAAGGGTTTATATACATATAGATACCCCCAATGGTATGAGGCCTTTTGAAGTAGTACCAAAAGCAAAACCATGAAGGCTTGGCCCGAAGCGGACAATGTCTTACTATGTGTGGAGATCTATGTGTGTGGAACCTCCTCCAACAATATATAGCTAGTGAGTTGTAACTAATAATTTATTTAATTAAACATTCAACAAATACATTCATATCACCGATATATAATAATTTTTCATATCTAAAAGAAAATTAATTTAAAATATATCGTGAAGGCTTGGCCCGAAGCGGACAATGTCTTACTATGTGTGGAACCTCTCCAACAATATATAGCTAGTGAGTTGTAACCAATAATTTATTTAATTAAATATTCAACAAATACATTTATATCACTTATATATAATAATTTTTCATATCTAAAAGAAAATTAATTTAAAATATATTACTATTTTCATTTTGAATATGTTATCATAATATTTTTTAATTAAATTCATTCAAGAAAATTAAACTCCTCGTTTAATTAGTAAAATATTTAGATACACATGCATATATTTAATAGGAAAATGATATTTTAACACCATTTTTTGACACCATTTTGACACTGCATACGTGTCAAAATGTGATTGGACGATTTCAAATTAAAAAAGTTGAGGCAGGGATATATTTGGAAGAGAAAAATCAAAGTTTGTTTTTTTAATTTGAAATCGTCCAACCACATTTTGACACGTGTGCAGTGTCAAAATGGTGTCAAAAAATAGTGTTAAAATATCATTTTCCTATTTAATATTTTCTCCCCTGGATACTAGATATAGATTAATCATTAGTGTCCATAAATAGTTTTTGTTTAGAATACTCAAACCTTTTTAAGATACCTACTTTTTATCATCATCACCGTCCTAGCCATGAGAGACAAATAGCAACAATGTGGCAAAGTTGACCAATCCATTGAAACCCCTAATTTCTTTCTAGTTAGATTCTTGTCAGTTTATACTCTACACCATTATTTTTTATTAAATATTAGTATCTGAATAAAATAATAATGACCTAATATAAGTACTATGATTAGGTTAATAGCGACAGATTTAAATATTTAATAGATATTTTAGATACATAAAGACGTAAGTTCAAAATTGTTAATTTTTTCATTTATTATAAAACTACAAAAGAACGAAATTATATATAATCACTTAAAAAAATATTTTTATTCAAAATAACTATATAATATATAAAAAAAGTACATAAATATATTTTTATATTATTCGTTAATTTAATATATCGATTTGTAAAACAATAATGATTTAATTAAATATTTTAACAACTTTCAATTAACAACATTAAGTTAACATTTTTTTTTCACCCCATTGCGAATAACTTATCTATACTTATATATGAATGAACATGATGGCAAATCTAAACTATAATAGTAACCTAACATGGATGTTCATGGGAAGAGTAGGTTTTTTTTTTTTTTTTTCTTATCTTATAAACAATTTTGATTGGATAGTTTACTTAAATTTAAATGACTTATTTATGACCCGACAATATATATACAGGCTGATTTTTTAGTATAAAACATATTACTTGAATCTTAATATATATAATATATAATTCTATAATATACATTTGAAGATAAATAATATAATCCAAAGAAGAAAGAGTTGAAGGTGTAGTGATAAAGTCGGCATAAGATTACATCAATTATCTATGAACTGGAGAATCTGCAGAATAAACTAACAGGCATTAAAAAGGAAATCACAAAAACGTTTCCTTCTTGGTGATGCATAGTTAAAAGCAACAAGAAATGGTACAAAAGAGCAAAGAGAATAATGATATTAATAAAACCCAAAACCAGAAAACAAACTACAACACTAGGAACAAGGTAAGCCCCACCAAGTACGAGTCTGATGCTGAAAGGCCATTTAAAATACGAAGGCTAATCACAGAAGAATTTTCCAGGAAAAGAAAATTGTACGCCTTTAACATCCATGATTCACAGGCTGCTGTTCAAAATATCAGCAACCAGTAAGAACAAAATAAAGTTGGTGGGATGTGGTTATCAGTTTTGTCCTCATATGTGAACGTGGCGAAGCTTCAGTAACCGACCAAGATAGAATATCTGATGAGGTTGTAGTTATCAGTTCAGGAGAAGAAAGAAAGCTAATGGGAATCTCTATCTGCTACAACTTTCGCACTGACTCATAATTTCAAGCTGAATCAAGCAGGAGAGGTGTATATGGTTTAAAAAGTTTCTTTAATTGTTCAATATGAGACTTTATTATAGTTCTCCGACACTAACCAAGAGAAGGACTAATCAGAGAGATCCGAATGCTGAATATCTACTATTTCAATTTAGACATGAATTTTAATCTTAACCATTCAGAAGAAGGGCCTCATGGGACAAGAGGGAGAGGAAGAACCTGGTCCTGCGTTGTTGTTATCTTGTTGTGTCTGAGAAGAAGCACCGGCGGCATCATGATGGAACTCTTGATGAGATTGATTCACAAAGGGAAGTTGTGAATGCAGAAGAAGATTGTTGTTGTGATCCAAATCATCCCACACGGGACTCCCAGGACCCCAACCTGCAGGAATTGTATTGAACCACTCTCCCCAAACCAGTTCCTGAGGCTGTGAAACTCCTTCCTCAGTTTCAGCATTCTCTTCTGCTAATGTCTCAGTTGGTGGCATGTCCTCGCTCTCAGTGTTGGTCTCTTCTGGAACTGGCTCAGGTTGCTTAGTGTTCTGGCTTGATGTTGATGTTGAGCCTTCGTTGGAGGAAGAAGCAGGAACAGGTGTGGATGGTTCTGCTTTATCTTTGTTAAGGAAGAGTTCAGGGAAATTGAGCTTAGCATTTTCTCCTCTAAGCTTAAAGGCTTCACGATCATAAGCCATGGCAGCATCTTCAGCAGTGTCGAAGGTTCCAAGCCAGAGGCGAGTTCTATTGCGAGGGAGACGAATTTCAGCGACCCATTTGCCCCAATGGCGTTGCCTCACTCCCCTATAGAGCTTGGTGGCACTCAAAGGCTGTGCTTGAGGCCTTAACATTGGTCTCCCTTCATGCCCTGACCGGTTCATCATCATCATCATCATCCTCCCTCTTGGACTCAAATTGAGTGCGTCATTCCAATACTGAAGAAGCTGCTGCTGCTGCTGATACTGCTGTTGTTGCTGCTGCTGCTGGAGCTGTTGTTGGTTTGGTATGGTGGAATCCGGGCAAAGGAATTGTGGATACCCCATGTTCTGTTGGGACCCAAACGATATCATTTGTTGCGTTGGCTGAAGAGGGGGACGAAAAAGAGACAAGTTTGAGGTTCCGAATGAGTTTGGGAATGATGGCATTGGGGTTTGAGAGCCTTCAAAAGCGAAAGGAAACACTATTCTGGATGAAGGAGGTTGGAGAGAGAGCATAGAGGAAGGTGATGAAGAAGGTTGGTGATTGGGGCTTTGGTGTTCGGGGCTGCGGATTTTCTTGAGAGGCCTTTGTGAGATAGAAGCATCATCAAAAACTGGCTTCCACTGTCTCCTCCCTGAGCTCAAATCCACACACTTTCCCTTCTCTATCTCCGAATCCCGGCCTTCACTTTCACCAAACACTTGGTGATGATGGGTCTCTTCAACACCCTCTTTGCTGGACTTTCCACTGTTACTCGCCATGACCACCACCGGAGAAAAGACAGAATTTGGGATACTGCCTGTGATTAACTAATCTCCGATCAGAATAAAAAACGGCAAAGGTGGTAGCTTTTTGAAATGTGAAAACTTGTGTGTGTAAGCAAAGCAAAGAAAATGGAGAGTGTGAAGGTTTGAGTTGAGAAAGAGAGAAAGGAGGCAGCAAGTGGTGAAAGCAGGGGAGTGGAAGGGGTTTATATGGGAGAAAGCAGAAAGGGGTTGAAATCAAACTTTTTCAAGTTAATGCAGCAAAAGTTAGACAGAATCAGTAACAAGTCTAGTCAGTGGTTGGCCTGAGTGGGTCCCACGCGCTTCTTCTTTAGCTTCAACATCAATTTCTGAGTCACCTCACTTCACTGGTTCTGTTGTGAGGTTCGAGGGAAAAAACAGTTATTAACTGTTTCTGTCACTGCCATGGTGCGGCAAACAGGGATTTTCTCACTTGGTGCATCCAATTTCGAATCTTAAAACCATGGTATTGTGGAGAAGATACTAATTATGTACATATGAATATTACATTGTGGGAAAAGTTTTAAAAGTGTGTCCCTCAAGTGGATTCATCCCTGGGTCCGACACAGGTGACATGAGATGGAACCAAACACATGTTAATGTGGTTTCTCTTTGTTAAAAATCCTGTTGTCATGAACTAAAAAATATATTAAATGAAATCTTATTTAGTAGTTCATATTAGAAGAGACTTCTGCCTTAAGGAAAGACATGTTAATGTGGCAGTTCTGTAACACTTGATCAAAAGAAGGGAAAACATATTAATTTCATAACTCACTGTTCTTGCTATGGTTCTTTCAAAACTTGTTTGGCCATTTATTGGAAATTAGGGAATACCATTTCAGTTCATAACATGGTGATTGTGGCTTACTTTTATTACTTTAATTTTTTTATATATATATATACTTTGGTATAAGGAATGTGTGTTAAAAGTTTCATATCGACTAAAGATAAGACAAATTCGTAAGTAGATGTAAATTTTATTTTACAAGTTGATTTTATGAGATATAGTTAAGCTTAAAATTTATTTTCTAATATTTTATGCATAAGTCTTGTTAAATAAAATTGAGTTCATTCTTTTTTATATGGATTATTTTAAGTGAATTTCATTTTTGTAATGAAAAGATATGTGAAACAGTATTAATTGTGACATAGTTTTTGTAGTATTGGGATGGCATAGAA
Source organism: Vigna radiata var. radiata (assembly GCF_000741045.1). Lineage (NCBI taxonomy): Eukaryota > Viridiplantae > Streptophyta > Magnoliopsida > Fabales > Fabaceae > Vigna > Vigna radiata. Next base: position 10,929,111 of record NC_028352.1, on the reverse strand, counting down.
GTAGAGCTGTCAAAACGGATAATCCGGTTCGACCTGACTCGGTCCATCACGGGTTGGTCACTTAATGAGCCAACCCTACCCGGCTCATTTATTAGCGAGTCAGAAAAATCTCAACCCTGCTCGACCCACCACGGGTGTGTAAACAGGTTGACTCACTGACCCGTTTAATTACAATTTTTTTAAATAAAAATATTACAAAGTTTTTATATTCAAATTTAAAAAAATTTCACTCTCAATAAATAATGTTAAACTGAAGACAATTCAAAATAATAATAAAAAACATACAAAAAAAACCTGCCCCTTGAAGAATTTCAATGAAGAAGTGAGAGTGACAGTACCGTAAATGAGAGCAAGTTACGTGAGAGTGATGAAGAAGTGAGAGTGACAGTACCGTAAATGAGAGCAAGTTACGTGAGAGTGATTTGTGAGAGCAGAGGTTAGTTTTTTGGTATACACAGGGAGTGAAGAGAGTATTTTATTTTTTAGGGTTTCATAAATAAAATAATAAATTAAAAAATAAAATTAGGTAGGTGGGTTGGTGGGTCAACCCGGCCCACCACAGGTTCAACCCGCATGAACCGGGTTTAAATGAGCTTGGTTGAAATCTGACCCGCATAAAAAAATTCAATTTTTTCAAATCCAACCCAGTCCGAAATCGTGGTGAGCTCGGTTAACTCGCGGGTTGGCTTGCGGATTGTGACCCATTTTAACGGTTCTAGATAGAAAAATATTTAGTTGAAGAAAAAAATAATATTTTTTTAATATTTGCTTATTTAAAATAAAGTATACACTTTAAATAGAAAAGAGTAAACTTGTATGTTACTCAATTTTTTTAATAACTTCGTACTTTATGCGCGTATATTTATTTGAATGATACAAGCTCACCCATTACAAAAACAGGGTTATTGGTTGATACAGTTTTGTGGTAAGTGAAAAAGTCAACTTATTTGATTTCATTAAGGTCAACCAGTTAAAATAATAATAAAAAATCAATTTTTATACTGACTTTTATAGAAAAAAAGGCCAAGCATCCTATTTAGTTTCAGTATTGATGAATCACAAATGTATACAAGTTAGACAATTAATGTTGTGAAAGTTAATAATTTAATAGAAGTTAGAAAATTTTTATGATATTTTTGTCACGTGATAATTAAATTATTCAATTATTTGTTTATAAGATTTTTGTTTTGCATTTTGATATTTTAATTTTCATAAGTTGTTTGTTTAGATTTTTGTAAATATGATATTTTAAAGTAAATAAGGAAGAAAAAAATCACTATATAAATACAAGTGAAGTGAATAACATCTATTAAAAATACAACGAAATTGAAACTTTATTTAAAAATAAAAGAAGGTATATATGAATCTTATAGACAAATATCTATTTTAAAATTAGAGAAAATATACGTATTTTTTGGTATAACAGGATAAGATATAAATATAATTTCTCCTAGATATTGAAATTAACAAGTCAATTTGACTAATTAAACCTATTTCATGTATTCAAACTATAAAACTTTCAATTATTAACTACAATCGATAACTATATTCTAAAATATATTTATTTATTTTAGAGCAATCTAATTCTTCTTGTGAATCAGGTACAGTTTTTGCCCCTACTGAACCTAAAAAGTTCAATAATTAAACCACTCTCCTCACCAAACTACTAGAGCTTTTCAACAAAATCTGCTTATCTCAGATTCATTTTCCTTTTCCAGATCAGTACATTTGTTAGCCATAAATATTGAGAAAAATGTTGTAGATAACTAATAAAATATCTTCATAAAATATTGTCAACTTTTACTGCTTATATATATATATATATATATAAATCTTCTTTTAGTACATAGAATTTAGGGAAATAGATAGTGTAACTTTTATTATTCTTGCATGTTATTTTTAGTGAAATTTAGAATTTATATTTAGATAATTGAAAATATAAAAAAAAAATTATATTGTATATTGTTATGTATACCTAATATTGTTGACTTTTCTGGTCATGATTATGTTTAAAAGCTATATAATTGAATTTGGTTCAGTGTAAAAAAATTGCATTTGCTATAAAAATTAAACTCTGAAACTTGTATGTTAAATTCCAATGTTCTTATCTTAGATTCTTTTTCTTTTTCAAATCACTGGATTGCTAGCTATTAATGTCGGGAAAAACGTTGTAGATAACTAATACAATATCTTCATATTGTATATTGTCAAATTTTACTGCTTTTATAATAATAATAATAATAATAATTGAAATTTTTATTTGGTGTTCAGTGTAAAACAATTCACTTACTATAAAAATTAAACTCTGAAATTTTAAATTCAAATTTGTAAAGAAAATTAAGCTTACAAATTATTGGTTAAAAACATAGTTTTTTATAATATATTTACTGAATTAGAGGTATTTAAAGTATATAATAAATATAAAACTAAATAAAAAGACACGTGCATATAGATATGATATGATAGAGGATAGAGTAAACGTATAAGGAAAATGGAATTAAGTGAAAGGTATTAAAATGACAAGATAATAGTAGAAGGAAATATTGGCAAACTTATAAGATATAAATTAATAAAAGAAGCATGTTTACCAAAAAAAAACTAATTTAATTGAAGCAATTAATTAATTTAGGTCCGTTTTTATAATAAACTCCAAATTAGAAATTTATGAAATTGATTATTGGTTACGTGACACGTGTTTGGGTGTCTTCTTTTCTGGAATTATCGTCCCCCACCACTTAATATACTGAACGTAAATAAATGAAAAGGAAAAAGGAAAAAAAGAAGAAAAAGATGTATTATATTGTTTCATTTATTTCCATCTCTCTCTCCCCGTGTCTGTGTTTGTGATGCTTAGAAGGTTGAAATCATGTATATATGTTTTGTCTGTCAGCTTTTGTGCTGATTATGCATCCATGCATGCATGGGTATCCCTCAAAGTGTCTTCAAGGTACGTAGACAGGGAAACAATGGTGTCGGGAACAGAACATCTTTAATTAGATCACCTTTCAATTACTACCTGTTACTGATTTCCGGCATAGACAATTAACTGTTCAATTCCGGCATTCTTGTTTTCCACTTAATTTATCCACCATGATATAACAAGTCTTAAATTTAAAGCATAATACATTTTTTACTACTTCAGTAAATCGAATACCATTATACTACAATTACAAGCATCTCGAACGTGCTTATAAGAGATTGTAGTTGTATCTTAAGAAATCATTGTAAAGGTGTAATAAAAAAAGTTGTATCTTATAAGAGATTGTAGTTAAACTTATTTGGGTGATTATACAAAAAAACGGTAATTCGAAATAAAAATGAGAAGAAAACAAAATAATTAAATTATTTTTGAAGTTATGAAAAGAGTGAACGTAAGTAAAATTTATTACAATGTGAGTATTATAATAACTACTATTGGAACAAAATTTTAAAAAGCTTCAAATGAGTAACTAGTATATAGGATGTGAGAGCTCACGAGTTGGATCACCAGGATTAAATTATTAAAATTGAATTAAAAACGAGTTAATTCATGTTTTAGTGAATCATAAATTTTGTAATCTAACTCAATTCTTTACCGATTGATAAGTTGGTGAGTTGATACTCTTAAACATGTTTTATTCTTTCAATTTATTTTTTATGTATATATATCTATCATAGTATAATCAAATTAGATTGATTAAACTCATTTTTTATAGCAATATAATGAAAATGTTTCTTTATTTTACTAAATATTATTATAAAGATAATAGTTAAAATTAAAATATCAACCTACATAATTTTATAAATAAATAAATTAAAATCCAAAATAGGTAAATATTATTGAACAACATTATGATATTTAAAAAGATCAATTTGTCAACAATGATAAATAATTATAATAGAAAACTTGTGAAAAATAGTAAAAAAAACTAATAAAGGATTGTTATTAGTGAATTGCAAGACAATCTATCTACAATCCAACTTGAAACTATTTAAACTGTTGGTTAAGTGAGTCAAGTCTAATTTTACTTGAATTTTAAAAAATTAAAATTTTTCTAAACTACTTTGATTAAAATTCATGGTGAATTGAGTTGGTTCACAAGTTAGAAATTATTTTGACATATAATAAATTTCATTTAAAATGAAACATGAATATTATTATGTTATTTATAAGAAACATTATGAGAGATGTTTTAAGAATCCATAGTTTATTTAAAATTTATTTAGTTTAACAAAATTCATGAACAAATTTATTGAAGAGAGTAACTTGTCAAAAGTTAGTTAGCATTGTATATCTTGTACCTTATTATATATACTTATCTATGAATATTATCCGTCGATATTTAATATTTGTTAGAAATTAATTTTGATAAATTTTATTGAGAATACTGTTATCTACAAATCTCAATTCATCAGAAAAATAATAATTTTTCACAAATTTTTATAATTTTTGACAAATGTTGGCTGTTGAAAAATTCAGTTTTTTTTTCTTTTTTATATGGTTCTCCAATAAAATACTTGGTCGTAGCAGCACATGGGTATAATGTTGAAGTATTACTTCTGTTGTCAGCGAGGTGAATTGCATGTCTCTCCTCTTCCTCCGACGGTGTATACTGATAACCAATGGACAGTTCTCCTTACCGCCAATCTGTTGGGGGAGGATTGGCAGATAAATAGATCTCCATTCTTCTTACCATCGAGATATCTACGTGTATATAAACCCTTGACCAGTTCTTCTTTCACTCAACGTGGGACTTTGTTTGGACTCCAACACAATCCAACCTATCATGCGTTCTAGAACAAAAAACTTCGAGCTAGATCTCCACTACATTCGTAATCAAGTCTATAAAAAGCTCATTCATGTTCAACATCTTCCGGCTCAGTTTCAAGTAGCTCACGCTTTCACCAATTTCTGGACAATTTTTTCTCGCATTTCGTAATAGACTTAAGGTTTTGGATCCTAAGTTCAAAGGGGCATGTTAAACCAAAGCTACACCAACGTCTGTAATGCCTTTCTATTTTGTTCTGTTTCTCTCCCTTCTCTACATAAATATCAATTCTTTTCTCTTCGTTTACATACAGCCATCTGTTAATGTACCAATGCTTTACTTACATATTGAAAAAAAAAAAAACTATGCAGTCATCCTCCCTATCTTCAAATGATACACCTTGCAAGAATAATGGCAGATAAGAAAAAAAGAGAATAAAATAATGCGAAAGGTCGGTTAACAAATGCAAGCAATTACATGATTAATTACTTTAATCTGATCAACAAAATAACTTCATTTCTCCTGATTCTAGATGATTAACTACTATAATACTGATTCCAATTTATTTAATTATTTCTGGTGTTTGATCACATATACTTATCAAATTGACTAAACTGATTAAAAACATGGTCGCTGCTGTTTCTATCAAAAACAACTTTGAAGAAGACAAACAAGAAAGACCCAAATCTCTAAACTTATTTCGCATTATAAAAATGAATCCTGCAAGCATGTCTGTTGAAAATGAGAAATTTTGAAGTGGTCAAAGTGAAAGAAAAGCAAGAAGAATAGATTAGCAAAGAAAGAGTTTATTTTGTATTTGTTTTCGAATAAGATTTGAAGTGGGTTAACGTTAGAGTGTGTGAGGTAAGACAGTGGAATTTTTTGTGTCTGGTAAAGGATCCACGTAATGCTCCATCTTTTCACTTTCGGTGCCATGCAAAGAGTTTCAAACAATAAGCTCTGAGATATGGTTGTCGTTACAAAGTAACCACCACAAGGATGTCCCTCAAAAACAGGTCGGCGATAATCCGCACGCGTGGGCTCCACTCTAAATCTCTATCATTTTCTTCTTTTTACTATATAATCATATTTCTCTCTATTCTCATCACTTTTATTTTACTTGCTTCTATCTCCTCAATTTTCATGCTTTTCCCATGAAAACTCTTTTAGGATTATAATAATAATAATAATAATAATGTGTTTTTATGTTTGAAAGATGTTTGATGCGTTAATAAAAAAGGAGTGATTGATTATAAATATTTTATCATGGGAATTGATTTAAGAATTATCCAAAATTATTTTCATAGGGATGAAATTCACTAATTTTAGTTCAAAAACTATACATACATATATAAAATAAATTTTTTCCTTGTATCCAATAAAAAATATAATAATCTTGTTTACTAGTTTAATAGTTATTTTTAAACTAAAAAATAATTAGTATCTTATCAATCAATTGATAATATTAATTCTATTAAAATTGTAGGAGGTCTAGTTTCAAAGTTAAGTCAGATTATCTCTTGTTTTTTTAATCGGCAAAAAGAATGTAATTAAATGGGACAATTGGGTTGTTCCAATTCATTTAAAAAATTGTTAAAAACAAAATCAAAATCTTCCAAAAATAGAATATTATTTAAGAAGAAAAATTCTTAAAATGAATATCTCCCCTATTGACTGATTTCCTTTGGAAGGGCCCTTAATTTTAAAGATTTAATTCTTTAATTTTTATACATCGTAGACATGAAATTTTATCAATATGAGAACAAATCCTATAATTTTATCAATTTTATAGAACAAACTTCCTTCATTATAACAACGGAACAAGTACTGTAGACTACAATGAAATAGATATGAAAGAGGAATATAAAATTAACACCTAAATTCCATAAACTGTGTACACAAATGCCAAAGCCTGTCTTTCTTAGCTCTTCAAATCCCTTGAGGACTTCTTCATAAAAATTGTTGTTTAATTAACTTCACGTGATTTCATAGAAGAATCATAACATAATTTTGAATGAGCAACAACAGTCTCCATTACAATTAAAAGTTAAATTCCACCATCCAGATAAATAAACACAAGAAAACGAGATTTCTTACTTTGTTAGTAAAAACTATGGTTAATTATGATCTATATTTTTTCCGAAGTTTCTGATATGAATATTAACCTGTTCCATGAAAGTTTTCACATATTAGGAATCGTGTACACAAATACATATTAATACTCATTTAAAAAATTTCAGAAAAAAAAATATAAGACATAATCAACCTTAGTTTTTGCTAACAAAGGAAGAAACCTATCTTTTTTTTTTTCATGTAATATGTAGGATTTAAAGAAAAATAAGATAAAGTTGGAGAAGTGAAACATGGACACGTGGCTGGAAGATGTAGATTGTGGATTGAATGACATCTAGTTAGACAGATAGAAGATTATGTTGGGTTTGTGAGAGTATATTATTATTATTTTAGGGTGATGCAAGAAAGATAGGGGTCTCTTTCTTTGACCCAATGACTAATCACAGTTTACCTACTTCTCTTGTATGGGTTTCTGTGCTGTCTACGCTAATTTAGGAACACACTGCATGGTGATTATGTCGGAGAATCCAAATGGGGGCACTATCTATGACATGTCCAACAGTTCGACTGAGATGGAAAGACAAAACATCCATTACTATGTCACACAATTATACCACTCGTCTGTTTAATATCTTACTTTTGAGACCATTCCCTTCTAAGTTTCTTCACAACACCTTCTATCAATCAAATCTTATTCCTTGCTTTCTAGTCCCTCAATTGCAGGCATGTCAAATCTCATCATGATGGCAGTTCACACAGAATTATTGGGAAAAAAAATGGTTATGTTCGAAGAAATTGAAAAACTATACTTCCTGGTTTAGGATAAAGGTATGTAGTTGTGTGAGTATTTTATGATTATCTATTAAGTTTAACTGTAGATATATTGTTTTTCTTAACAATGACTAAAAATAGATTATTTAATGTGAATACATAAAAAAGTATAATTTAATTTTTTTAAATGAAATAAAGTACAGATTAATATTAATTGAAATTCATTTGAAATGGGATAACCAAATATATCTAAGTAGTATTATATGATGATACCTTCTTTAAAGAAAATTATACGAACTCATCAAAATGCTGCTTTTATTTTTCAATATCCATTAAATAAATAAGATCTTATTAAAATTTAGGTTTAAACATTTTTTTTGTCCCTAAGTTATGAGCGGATGTTCAGTTTAGTCTCCGCTTTTAAAAATGTAAGCCTTTGGTTCCTAAGTTATAAAAAATGTATCAAATGAGTCATTTTTTATGTTCATGGTCAAAGTACAAAGAACAATCTAAAGTGTTGTTATTATTAAGAAACAAATCAGAGTAATTTAAAGATGTAGCAGTTGTTAAGAAACAACCAAAAACAGTATTTCAAGTCAAAAAATGACTCATTTAATACATTTTTTATAACTTAGGAACCAAAGATTAAAAACGGGAACTAAATTGAATCTCCACTTATAACTTAGGGACCAAAAGAGATTTAAACCTAAAATTTACCAACAGCATAAATATTATAAAATATATATGATGGCCTTTTGTTTTGCCAGTGTTTTTGCATACATTTAAAATTTTCCATGCAATGCAACGACTTTCTTATATGAGAGAAAAAGAGGTGATATAGTGGACTTTTTTTTTTTTCATTTTGGAGGTCACATCATATTGGTTTAATATTAGTATACTATTTATCTTGAGGAAAATTAGTGCTATTACTGTCATAAAATGACGAAACAAAAGTCAGATCAGTTTTTTATAAAAGCATCTCAAGTTGGTGCATATTGAAAAGGAGGGAGTTTCAGTGTACAAACTTATTTATTCATTGCGAATTCCTAATGCATTTTTGCAATTATAAAAAACAAAAAACAAGTTTGGAAGAGGAAAAAACCTATGAGGGAAGTACAAAGGCTATATTATTATTTTATGTCAAATTTAAAAAACTATGATTTCTTTTGGGGCACTAGGGGACCAAAAACTATATAGGACATTTATGTAGGACCAACTTTCTTGTGCTAGCTAGGAGCAGGAAAAGAAATATATTGTCTCCTTTTTACAACTCAAGCACGTAAGTTTCTCAAGGTAGTTGCTCAACCACCTGCTTTGATCAATTAATCGATTGATTAAAAAAACACTAGAGAATAAAAATATTACATAATAAGAGACCTAAAAGGGAAAAAGAGTAAAATAAGTTTTTGAATTTACATTATTAGTTTTAAAATTTGGGATACTTTTTTAGGTGTGTTCATTCTTTAAGACGAATTTGAAGAAAAGTAAGTAAATAAATTTGAGAGTAAAGTGTGTGTTATATTTTTTAAGAGTATTGAAGATGATAGTGAGTAGTTTTAGAAATAAAGTTTGTGAATGATTTGACTTATATGATAGATTATAAAAATGTTATAATAAACATAAAATAAAGATTATCAAATTTTTCTTGAATGATCACATGCTCCATCACCTACATCAACCACATATTATATCCACCATGAGGTCAGTACCATCACATGAATTCAACTTCACAACATACACGATTGTCAACTCCAATTCAGCCCTTCCATCATGGATACAACACCAACAAACAAGAAGTCAATGAAATACAATCGGAATCATTTACATCGCATCAAGGAATCAGTTCCATCACATTAAGGAATCGATTCCAAGCCACTGGAATGCCTCATGGAATCAATTACAAGCTTTTAGAATTAGTTTCCTCTTTGTGTGAATCGATTATGTTGTTTGTTGGAAACGATTATATATGCTTGGTTGGAATCGGTTATGCCATCATGAGAATCAATTATTGTCTGTGTTGAATGCATGATGGAATAGGTTTCATCTCAAGAGAATCGGTTCCTCTCCTTCATTAGATGAATGCATGTCAAGAAAAGGCGAGGATTAAAAAATATTTTTCAACTTTTCACCCTCAAATAAGTTGGATTCAATAGAGATTCAAAAATATCCCATCTTGCAAAACCTCACCATCTCTCACTTTTAAATACACAAATCCAAACATAATACTCACCCTCAAATATCCTTCTTTGCCAATATTTGTAAATAGTATTTTCACTTCAAACAAACACAACATTGATATCAAGTTTTAAAAATTGGGAGGTGTATTTGAATTTCCCTGTACTAATTTGAAAGATCAACGTTAGTGTTAGTAGTGCTTAACCTACTACAGGGACTTGGAACATCAGAGTTCTTAATTGAAAAGAGTAAGGATATAATGAACTGGGATACAATAACCAGAGAAGCTTATAAAATAGTAAACTAATTGAAACATGTTACGGAGAAGCTTATAATCAGTGACATGTGACTTTTATAAAATGGTTATTTTCTCTATCACCTCCGTACTTTCTTTTAGTGTCTTATAAATATGAATTTTTTTAATGTCCTGTTGATTTAAATTTTTAAACTATAATATGAAAATTAAAAATACTTTTTAGCTTATATAATCAGATAAACTTTTTATTTAGAAAAAAAGTAAAAATTCCAGATTATGCTATTAAAATGCTAAAACAGACTATGCTATCAATAAACTAATAGCTTACAACGTAATTTAAAAACCATATCATTATTTAATAAATAGAGTAGCTTATGTTTACCTTATAAGTTACAATCCACTTGANCTTACTTGTAATTTATTTAATTTTTTTTCACTCATATTTCTTATTTTTTAATATATCATTTTATTATCTTTTAATTTTCTTTTTATAAAATAATCAATTATGATACTACTTTTAATATTTGTGAAATTTTAACTTTTTATTTAATTGATATTCAAAAATATATTATAATTTAAATTAATTAATATTTTATTATATGATGCTATATAAAAATTACACAAAGTGAAAATTGTAAAAATCAAATTCAATATAGTTTAAATGTAAAAATAAAAAAATTGCAAAGATAAATAAACATTGAATTTGATTAATAATCTTATAACAACTACTTTGAATAAAATAACTTATCCATATATAATCAGGCATGTTTTTCTGAAATCTCGTTTCCATCAGATACATTTTTGACACATTAAACCATTAATCTTTCCTTCCCTTTTATATTTATTATTTTATTTTTATTTTTCTTTTTCTATTTGCATAATAAAATAAATTAAAAATAGTTCTTTATTTTTTATTTTATTTTATACTTCTTGGACTTGTAAAACGTTAATATCCATGTTTTTTTTTCTTAATATCATACTGCAAATAGTAATGGAAGTTTAGATTGAAACTTGGTCTAAATTAAATTTTCAATCATGTCTATATAGTAGCATTAAATCCGACAGGAACAAGACATTATGCAAGTATGGGAAGTGTAAAAACATAAAAAGTATGAAAATAATCTTACCATTGATCTAGATCAATATGTTTTAAAATAATTTTGTTAATTTTTCTCTCACTTTTCTACAGTAATTTTGGTCAAGGCTAGCATGGGTGGCTAAATATACTAGTTCTCTCTCTTTGTAAATGACTTTTGAAATATATGAAAAATGAAAAGAATTTGAAGCAAACACTTGTGAGAGTAATTCTCATTCATGAGTTTTATCTTGATTTTTAAAAGTCCAAGTGGTTATTATTCCTTTGTGCTTATCTTGAAGATGAAAGTGGAACTTCAAATTCAAGTAGCGGGCGTTCTTCCACAATCTAACTACTCTCCAACTTTTATCTTTTAATTTGTGTTCATGTTCTTATGTTCTATAATTTTTGGTTCAATAATATTATAATCAATTTTCGTCCATAGTTATGTTCTTCTTAATGATTAGATTATGCTAACTTGAATCGTAGATCCTACACTTGCTCCTATTCTTATGATTAGAATCATTCATTCAAGCCTCTTAAGAATTGATTCCAAGTTTTAAGGCAAGAATATATAGATTCAACTCCCGCAGTTATCTTGTTTCATATAAATTTAATCTTCCTTTCCATATATGAATTGTATAAAAAATATAAGAGAAAAGTTATACTAATAGTACTATAATTTTCCACTAAATATCCATTTGCCACAAATTGTCTATGAGGAGAAAATATGTATAAGATGGAAATTCAATGATAGAATTCGGTGATTTTCAAAGGAGATAAGACAGTGAATAGCAAGAAACATTTGACAATAGGATAAAGAAAGGATCATTTTGGATGCACTCTGATGATGATCCCATGATTGAGCATGGTAAATCACAATATCAAACTGATCTCACCCTCAATAAGTTCAGCTTGCCCAGTACCCTGGAATGTAAAATTACCATCTTGCAAGGTGCGAATGATTTTAACAAAATTTTCCCACTAACACATCAATTAGCATGTTGCTGACATGCTAAACCCCATTCCTACACTTTTATCATGACATTAAAAACAATGAAAGTATTTTTCATTAAATATTAGTTTTAAACTAAATTTGAAAACATGTAATAAGAAAATAATACAAATTACGTAAAACACAAAGTCAATAAACAATCCTAAAATGTTATAAGCTCCTTAAAGTGTTAGAAGACTTTATTGAAATCATTGACCTATCATATATAGTAAAATTGATATCTCAAGCAGCAGGGATTTGTTTTATAACTTTGATAGTCTCTTTGTACAAATATGATGATTGAATGATTAAAAATGAATAAAAAAAACAAGAATACATAATTCCAAGAAGATTTATAAGAAACATAACAAGAGAAAATACTTTTGCTCATTAAAATAGTTCTTCATTTTCTTTATTTTATACTTCCTAGACTTGTAAAGCATAGTATCCAAGTCCTCTAATTTCTTTGTAATATCAATGTTCAAATAGTAATTGTAGTTTAGATTGTAACTGAGCCTAAATTTAAAGTTTCAATCATGTCCTGAGATTAATTCTCATCCATGAGTTTCTTGATTTCTAGGAGTACAAGTGATTATTATTATCTTTAAGATGACGGTAGAACTTCAAATTCATATAAGGGGCCTTGCTTCTTCCAGCATCTAAGTATTCTTCACTTTTTATCTTTTAATTTCGGTTCATATTCTTATGCTCTATAATTTTCGGTTCAATTATAATCTAATCATTTTCCATTCATAGTTATGTTCTTGTTATTCTATTAGGCTAGATTGAATTTTATAGTCTTTGTACTGACTTCCTAGATCTTACACTTGTTCTTATTCTTAAGATTAGAATCATTGATCAAGCTTCTCAAGAATTGATTTCAAGTTTTAAGGCAAGGATAAATTCAACTCCAATTGTTATCTTGCTTCATATGAATTTAAGCTTCTTTTGCATATATGACCTCTATCAGAAACATGAGAGAAAAATGCTTCTAACTGACTATAGTTTTCCACTAAATATTCATCTGTCACACATTCCCCATGAAGAGAAAATATGTATAAGCTATTTAAGAGCAAAATACACAATCGTAAATCAGTATGCAAAGGCAAACATGTTCCTCTATGAAATAAATGGCAACCTCCAACCAAACACACCAAAAGAGAATAAAATTTATATATTATCATCTGAATCTTATCATCCATGTTGTAGTGTCCAAGTTCGATCTTTAGATGGAATGATGACTTATGACAATAGAGACAAGTCATATAAAACTAATTGAAGCTTTTGCTTTCACATTCTTTGGGCAGTTTCACTGCAGTATAGGTACATGCACTGGCTAAAGCTCCGAGTACGGGAGCTATCATATAAATCCATATATCTTTATAATTATTTGTGGCGATGGCAAGACCTAGTGTTCTCACTAGGTTCATTGAGCCCCCTGATACTGATACTGGCCTACAATTCAAGTTTAAGTATATTTAAACAAACTCCACTTTATATGAGCAATTTTAAACAATTCTACTAAAATTAACTATTTCTCATAATTGATGTGAATCATTGCTTGTTCTTTCAAAATTATAATTTAATTTTTAATTTTGTAAGAAGCTATTTGATTAAATTTTATCTTAAAATTCTCATTTTTATTTAGTTTTTAACATTATATAAATCACATGAGATATACATAAATAAATTTAGTGAACTATATAAAATTATACTGTCTTAACCAATATATCGAGTTAGTAAAATTGAGAAAAATGAATATAATGAATGAAGACTTCATATAAACCATCACTTTCAGAAACATAAACAGTGATATACCCTGTTATAAGTATATTGAGCATCACAGTGTCTCCTAGCGCAATTCCTGCAAGTTTTCGCACCTGCAATTATATCGATCACAGACTTAGATGTTGCACATGGATGAAATCCATATATATATATATATATATATATATATATATATATATATATATATATATATATATATATATATATATATATATATATGTATATATATATATATGTATATGTATATATATATCTATATATGTATATGTATATATATATCTATATATGTATATGTATATATATA